>NW_017307018.1:572697-631484 GCF_000935625.1 Nanorana parkeri | reverse complement strand
TCCCTTTGCAGAGAAACAGCCCCAAAGCATGATGTTGCCACCCCCATGCTTCACAGTAGGTATGGTGTTCTTTGGATGCAACTCAGCATTCTCTCTCCTCCAAACACGATGAGTTGTGTTTCTACCAAATAGTTCTATTTTGGTTTCATCTGACCATATGACATTCTCCCAATACTCTTCTGGGTTAGGCTTCTATCTGGGTGGGGGGAGAAGGGGGTATGGGGGGTGGTCGGGTTAGGTGTGGCACTGCTGGGCTATGATGTAATGCTGTATAAAAATAATAATGACACCTGAGCATGTCCCCCTGGTGTCATTATTATTATTATGTCCCCCCATGTGTCCGTCCCCAGTGTCATTATTGTTCTGTCCGTCCCCAGTGTCATTATTGTTCTGTCCGTCCCCTGGTGTAATTATTGTTATGTCCGTCCCCGTTATTATTATTGTTATGTCCATCCCCTGGTGTCATTATTGTTATGTCCGTCCCCAGTGTCATTATTGTTATGTCCGTCCCCAGTGTCATTATTGTTATGCCCATCCCCTGGTGTCATTATTGTTATGTCCATCCCCTGGTGTCATTATTGTTATTGACACCAGGGGACATAACAATGATAATGACATCAGGGGGACATAATAATAATGACACAGGGGGGGGGGACATAATAATAATAATGATAATGACACCAGGGGAATATAATAATAATGACACTGGGGGGGGACATAATAATAATGATAATGGCACCAGGGGGATATAATAATAATGACACTGGGGGGGACATAATAATGATAATGACACCAGGGGACATAATAATAATAATAATGACACCAGGGGGACATAATAATAATGACACGGGTGGGGAGGGCGTAATAATAATAATAATAGTGACACCAGGGGATCTGGATAATATTTTTTTGATCCATCCCAGCTGCAGCGTGGCTCTGCTCTGTCAACATATAGTGGGCAATATTGCATGGGGGGCGTGGTGGAGGGCCCAAGAAAATGTTTGCCCGGGGTCCAATCAATATTAAAGACGGCCCTGCCCCCGTGTGGTCCTGGGATTTTTGCTCACCGTTCTTGTGATCATTTTGACCCCACGGGGTGAGATCTTGCGTGGAGCCCCAGATCGAGGGAGATTATCAGTGGTCTTGTATGTCTTCCATTTTCTAATTATTGCTCCCACAGTTGATTTGTTCACACCAAGCTGCTTGCCTATTGCAGATTCAGTCTTCCCAGCCTGGTGCAGGTCTACAATTTTGTTTCTGTGTCCTTCGACAGCTCTTTGGTCTTCACCATAGTGGAGTTTGGAGTGTGACTGTTTGAGGTTGTGGACAGGTGTCTTTTATACTGATAACAAGTTCAAACAGGTGCCATTGATACAGGTAATGAGTGCAGGACAGAGGAGCCTCTTAAAGAAGAAGGTACAGGTCTGTAGGAGCCAGAACTCTTGCTTGTTTGTAGGTTTTTCTTGAGAGAAGTATGAAAGCAGGGTGATGTGCTGTTTTCAGAAAGCCATGTACAGCACCCTGATGCTCCCTTCCAAAAGCCATAATCTGACCGCACTGCATAGAGTAGCAGAGACCCAGAGATTATGGAACTGGGTCTAACACCTTGGTTCTCAACTGGTTAGTCTTGACCCATAAGTGGGTCGCCGCGTGCCTTCCACTTTTCGGGGTGAGAGGCTCCAAAAAAAAAATTACATTTTTTTGGAGTGTATATATGTGTGTGTGAGATTGTGTCTGTGGTTGTGTCTGTCAGCGTTTTTGAGGGCCATTCACACTAGTACAGTGGGTTAATCGAACAGGCCAATTACAGGCCTCTCTCATCAGGCCCATCAGGCCTCCTATTTAACATAGGTACCTCCACCAGGGACAGTAAGGCTGGGGTGGAAAGTGCTAGATGATGCGGGGAATCCAAGAGTCAGAAAATGAGGCGGTCTCTATCTTACTTGCCTCTAATGTTCTAATGTGAAAAGCTCACAGGGTGAAGTGAAATCAGAGTAAGCAATGTCAGTACATGGGAGGAGCTTGTACAACTGTGGAAGACTGAAGGGAAGGCTGGAGTTCAGATTTAATTATATTTTTTACGAGATGGCGTTCAGCAGAGGAGTTCGGTGAACATATACAAACCTGAATTAGTGAATTAACGTGCTGGTAAATGCTAACATATTTAATCATTTATTAAAAAGGGCACCTTATTCATTATAATAAGTGTATAACGTGTACATTTCTAACACTTAAAAACAGGAGATTTATCAAAGTATGCAGCGCTTGCTGTGTCAGTGGGAGAGACTTAATGTAAAAGTCATTTAACAGTTATAGTGTTTAGACTGCATAATCAAATTAGATTGTTTAAATGTAACCCATTGATCTCCATCCAGAAGATTACTGACAGATGATGTCAATATATATATTTAAAAAAATGAATATATGGAGGGACGAGAGTGCTCTGCTAATAATTTTATCCACCCCAATAGAAGACAACTAGCACTAATGGTGAGGGCTATATGTACAAGGATTGCTATTTGTTGTTGTGGCGGGGGGGTTGCTTGTTCAAAATATTAGGAATATGGCACTTGATCTCCTCCCCACCATCCCGGTTTCTATATTCATCTTTAAAGGCCACTGACTTTGACTATGAATATCCCACTTGATCCCCACCCCACAATCCAGGCTTCTATATTAATCTTTGAGGCCACTGACTTTGACTAGGCATAGAGCACATGATCTCTCCACACTTTTCAGGCTTCTTTATTAATCTTTGAGGCCGCCAACTGTGACTAGGAATATCACACTTGATCTCCTCCCCAACTTCCAGGCATCTTTATTAATCTTTAAGGCCACTGACTTTGACAAGGAATATCCCACTTGATCCCCTCCCCACCTTTCAGACTTCTTTAAGACTTGGAATATCACACTTGATCCCCTCCCCACCTTTCAGACTTCTTTATTAATCTCTGAGGCCACTGACTTTGACTGGGAATATGACACTTGGTCTCCTCCTTACCTTCCAGGTTTCTCTATTAATCCTTGAGGCCACTGGCTGTGACTAGGAATATCACACTTGATCTCCTCCCCATCTTTCAGGCATCTCTTTTAAGGTTTGGGTTCACTGACTGTGACTAGGAATATGGCACTTGACATCCTCCCCACCTTCCAGGCTTCTCTAATAATCTTTGAGGCCACTTATCACATTGATGCACCGTTGGAGAGGTGTGAGAGGAGTTGGTCCAAGAACTAATTTCCAAGTGGAAATCTATATTTGCATATTAGAAAGTCCAGAATTTAGAAGCTTCCAGACACCTCAAGAACATAGCTAAGTATATGTGCAGGCACCTTTGTGTGTATTCACTAAGCACTTTACATTGCCATACAGGTAAGCGTTTGATTTGTTTCCAAATAATCTGGAACTTAAAATCAAACATCAATTCTGTCATCTTTACATAAAGTAGATCGGCACCTCCCCTATGCTCATCCCTATATAGATATATCTTTATACAGATTTAATTCACATGGAATTTTGTAGACTCCTAATAATGTATGTATATTAAACATAAATATACAAGATATTTATCCTCTGGCAGCAGTTCTTTCCTTGAAGATTTATCCTAAGTAAATGGCCAATGTACAAATAAAACAAAACCTCTCCATTCTTCTGTAAATGGCAAATGCACAAATATAACAAAACCTCTTCAGTCATCAACAATTATGTCGGATGTCAGCAGATCATATGAAATCCTGAAACTAGCAGATATTGCTGATAATTTAACAGTTTTTTAGTCAACAGAACAGCTTGATCTCTTGTTTTTGTTATTATCTACACAAGAACTCTAAAGTCATGTCAGCACTGGACTCATGTTAAAAAAAAGCAGTTCTAACACATTTAGCATTAGCCACATTTGTGCATATAACCATATCTTTCAATCTCAGTAGACATAATTATATTTACATACATGCAAGTATTGCTAAAGTAGATAGGCCGCAGTGCATTTTGCTGTTTAGTAGACCAGAACCAACATATTCTTATGTCAGCATACAAATATAATTTTGATTTAATATGACTTCTGGCAGATATTAGTGTTTACAGACTCCCAGTTCAGGTCTCAGAAGTGCCCTGTTACCAGGAATTAATTAAATCTATCTACATATAGATTGAGATACTAAACTACCTGTTGCTTGACCCTCACCTCTACAGTCTTACCAGTAGTTGTTAGTGCTGGATAAAATTTTTAAGGGGCTAACCGCTGACTTCCCTTTATTTACATTATAGATAAATGCTGACAACCCTTGTACGAGCGTGGAAATAATTATTTGTGTTAATATGGCTTGCACCAGTCATACACTCGATCATCATCCTCAGTTTGCTTGCTATGCACATTCTGCTTTGTGGGACGAGATCCCCCCCATAGATTTTTGGTATACTTACAGACAGGGAGACACAAAACAGATCTTTTACAATATAATACCAGATCACAAACCTAGGGGTAAAGAGAATATTTAAGAGCAACACCCCTGACCCCAAATAGAGCAATCTGTTTTTCTTTAACCATTTTGCTGCCAAGGCCTTTTAATGCGTTTTTTGCACACGTAACATTTCACATTTTAGGCCTGCAAATTACTTAAAACCCCCCCAAACATTATATATTTTCTGAAACCAAAGACCCTGTACAATAAAACGGTGGCAGCTGCAATTTTTTATGTCTCACGATAGTAGCGCAACTCTTTATCAAACCCAAATGTTTTGCAAAAAATGCACTTATGTTTAGTGTAGTGCCCAAAAACACAATATAATACACATTTTTCTAAAACGCATGCAGAGGCGAGGGAACTTTTGATTTTTGATTTTTAAATTTTTTACTTAATTGCGATCACATAAGGGTGTTTACAAGCCCCCTATGTGATGGCATACTAGTAGTGACAGGTCATTTAGACCCCTAATGTCACCTTTGCACTACAAATAAGCTATTGGATCGCAGATTCTGGAGCCAAGAAATGACAGCTGAGGGACCAGAAGTGATGCATTCAGTGTTGCTTTCATTGCCATAGAGCAGAGGGGAGATCTGTGAACAGATGTTCGTCGGTCTCCTTCCCCGCTTCCTGATGACACACGTCGGTGGCAGCAAAAGAGTTAAAAGTGTATGTGTAGCCAAAACTCTTTTTTATAGTTTTGGGTAGAGTACAGGAGGATTAAAACTCCCACTGGATTATATTTTGCTGTCTGTGTACCAATGGGGAAATTTATGCTGACTTCCCGTCCCACAGGGGCAAAAGAAAATTAGAGAAAACCTGATAAGGAAAGCAGAGGTACCCTCTTAGACATCTGTCCCCAGAACATATGTATCCATTGGAAGCAATCTTCCCAAGTATTAAACTGATAAACAACCGCTCTGGGGGGATAGCTTCAAGTAAATTTACTCAGATAGCCAGCCAGACATGCAGCAACTTAGGCGCATTCATTCAAAAATATGGGCTTGTAGACCACTTTTGATAGGGTTTTGAACAATAGAGCTATCTGTGTTACCTTAAATTATCTCCAAAAATCAGATAAAAATGACACATATACTCATATTTAATTGGAGCAGGACCATTAGATGGGTCTTCTTGTCTTGATAAGATATCAAGATTAGAGGAAAGATGTTCATTAAGCCAAGGTTGAATGAACATATTTATGATTATATGTTTAAATTCTTGTTACCTTGTTTTATAAGGCCTAAATGTTCTACATGAACTCTAGTTACCTCTATCTACAAAGTGAAATGTCCTACCTGTTGCTTGTTCATACAACTCATTTTCTATATATTATATGTATATATGATGTTTCCACTATAAAATAGTGCACTCTATAAATGCAGACGTGGCACAATGTATAATGATGGTAATTAAGTGAAATTTTAAGGTAATTCACATAATTAAAGCTTGACGATGTGATTCAGCAGGGATCATACGTTTTCCCTATACAACCTTTTGTGTTGGGACAAGTCTAAATGTTTGGATTTCCCCTCACTTTCTTTCTAGACGATGATGGTCATCAGTAGAAATAGAGACGTGAATCTCCCCACTGGGTACATGGATATGAACAAAAACATGACAAAGTCTAACCTTTCCCACTCTTTCTAAAATGAAAAAAAACTTCTTCATTTTGGATATACAGTAATGTAGAAGACTGAGCAACTCGGGTTTTGTTTTTTATTGCTATCTGTATCCCCAGTGTGGTTATTTACTGTCACTATTGGTCCTTGCTTTGAGAAATCCATGACCTTAACCCTTCCCTACTCTCTCCAAAACTAAACAAAAAAGCTTTTGCATAGCAAGTACCCGGACAAAAACACCACAGTTAAAGTCGTATTTGTATTTAACCACCTCCCGTCCATGGCCATTCTTGAACGGCCAGACGGGAGTCTTAAGACGTCCTGTCCCTCCCCCCTGCTTGTGCGTAGCGCTCAGCGTGCACACGAGTGGGGAACTGTTAGCAATGTAAACAGGAACTGGCATGGCATCATTCTCAGTGGAGATCAAAGGGAGATCAGTACAGAATCTCCCTTTGATCTCTTCTCGGTCCCCGAATGCAGGAAGTGATGTATATTCAGTGTCACTCTCTGGTACAGGACACCGGCAAGAAGCTGGTGAAGCAGATCTCTGCTTCATCAGCTTCCCTGGGGGTCCCTAGGTGACATTAGGGGTCTTAGAGACCCCTGATGTTTCCATAAAGAGGACCTGTCACGTGAATTGGCTGTCACATAGGGGATTTCTTAGTCCCTTATGTGATGATAGCAATAAAGTTAAGTGTCAAAAAAAAAGTTTAAAAAAAATTAAAGCATAAAAAATAAAGAACTAAAAAATATTGTCAAAAAAATTATTTAAAATAACACAAAAAAATGTTTTAAAGTCCCCTGCCCCGCCCCCCCCCCCCTCGTGCCAAAACGACGATTGCGCCTGTTGTGCCGCACATGTTACATATCGCCGCAAACATTTTAGGGCCATCAATCACTGATAACATTAAACTGATAAGCTTTTAAAGCGTCGTCTGTAGCCAATTTTGGGTGTGGTCGTTTTCTGCGATTTCGTGGGCGCTCACAATTTTAAAGCTTGACATGTTTGGTGTCTATTTACTTGATGTGACCCCGTCTTTTATATTTTACCAAAAAATTGGGGTGATAATAAATGTTTCATAACATTTCATAGGGAAACTGTTTTTTTTTTTATACATAATTTAGGATACTTTTGTTGTTATATAGTAAAAAATAAAACCCCCAGTGGTGATTAAATACCACCAAAAGAAAGCTCTATCTGTCCCCAAAACATTGTATAAAATTCATTTCAGTACGGCGTTGCATGACTGAATAAACGTCAGTCAAAGTACCGCAGCTGAATACTGAAAAATGGCCTGGCCAGGAAGGGGGTGTAACACCCTGGTCTTCAAGTGGTTAATGCAGGCAGTTTGTTTTGAGTATTATTTTATAAAGAACAATCTGTTAACTATCATACCTTGCTTACTGAAATCATAATACCTCTTAATAGCATTGTGTACAAAAAAAACCTTTGCTGCTGTGCAGACCTATAACTCTAGAGGAGACCAACTTTTTGCATTTACAGTGGAGGCTGAGTGCTGAAAGCAAAACCTTTTCATTTGTTCTGCAAGCTGTGTCTAATGAATGGCTCCACTTAGCTGCTGCACATTATATCATCATAGTCTTGGCACATTATCGCAAATAAGTGGTTATGTTTCCCGCAGATACATTATGGGGTTAAGACCAGAAATAACAATGTGAAACTGCATTTTTGTTTTACTTCTGAATAGGTGAGCTTTTTTTTCTTTTCTTAAACACATACATTTGTGATATCATTAGAAGAAAAATGCTGCATATAAAGTCTATTGGGCAGAATGTTCTTTGGTAAAAGCATAGATAAAGTCAATCTTGCTGAAGACTAGTTAGGTGCCCTCCCAGAATTGTTAATGGTAGAGCAAACATTTAATTGATTTGCTTGCATTGTTCCAGTGATGTTGTGAAAAGTTGAGCTTCATAATTGAGTACTGAGTGGATGCACTCTTCTGTCCCAGGATAATGACACATTAAGCAAAGAGAGAAGTCACTGCAATCGAGTGCAGGCATCTATGAGAGCTGCAATACAGCTGAAGCACATAATAGCAGGTGGAGATATTGCTGGACCGGACCGAAGATGGCTGTTAATTTTGATTTAAGCTTTCTGAAGGAACTCGAAAGAGAAAAGGTACTTGACGTCTTGTATCGAGACCAGACACTTCAGAAATCAGAAGAGGAAAGAATAAGGTATTGTGGAAATTTGTTTTCTCATCTATAAAATGAGCAACATTGTTTTGTTGCAGTATAAACAGGAGGAAATGTATCTTTTTTTGTATCTTTAGCAAAAACTGTATATCTAAAGATGACATTTTAAAAGCATGATCCTCAAATATTATGGTACTTATACAAAGAGTTGTGATCATCTGCAGCTAGAAGGCAAAAAATACTTCTTTTCAACAATATGAATGTGGTCATGAAAACATGTGTATACTTGGATGGTTATTTGGCATTCATACGAGAATAACTTTCCAGTATTATCTATTGTTCCATTGGTGGTGTTTTACGCTAAAGGCTTAAAGTGTACCTGGACTCAAAAAGTAAAGATTTGTTATGTTATTGTGAATATTTAGAAATGTTAATTATAAACTAAGAAATACCTGAGAATACATATGAAAGGCATGCTGCCTGGGAAGGGTATAGTTCCAGAGAAGTCCAGTCATGCTTCTCAGGCCTGCTGTCTGTGGAGAGTATAATCTCCAGAGAAAGGACCAGTTCATGTTTTTTGGCTTGTTGCCCGGGGAAGGATGCTGAATCTATAGAAGAGTCATCATAAGTCAGTTGCCATTTTCCAATTAAACGGCCACTAGCTTGTGAAAGTGGCTGAAGATACCTAAATGTACCTGTCCATTGGCCTATTGAATCTTTAGTCTGTGGCAGAGGTTAAAGATACTATAGATATATATACTAAATATAAGTGAGCAAAAGGAATTGTTGCCGTGGTTTTTGGGTATCCTGTAGGCTGCAACCCCCAACCCTCTCTCCCTTGGACAACTAAGCCAATAACATTGAAAAAGAAGATTGATGGAGTAGAAGTCTGTCTGGTAATGAGTGCCCTCTACAAGGCAAATCACCAGTAGTAAGGCTCAGAGTGCCTACATTGTTCAGCAGCTCCTGAGGGGGTCAGTGTTACACCATTATACATCTTAATTTTAAATATTTTTAGTTTTTTATGGCTCTGTATTATTACAAAATATTTTACATAAACCAAAATTACATTATGTTAATAGAATTAAACTAGGGCTGTGCAAATTACCGATTAATTTCTCGATTAATCGTTAATCTTTTTGATCGATTACAATTTTTTTGATCGATTCAAAATTTTGAAAACTTTCTGCACGAGCGCCAGCCAAGGCATTGGCCTATACACATACAGCACAGCAAAGAAGTAATAAAATGAACTAGGATCACACTAATCCAGCACGTTATTATTCTGAGTTGCCCCACTCAAGCGGCGGCCCTATTGAGTGGGGCACTTGAGATTAATAACGTGCTGGATTAGTGTGATCCTAGTTCATTTTATTACTTCATTGCTGTGCTGTATGTGTATAGGCCAGTGTAGTTGGATCTGTATGTGCGTTATAATTAATCGATTAATCGATTTTACAAAATTTCGTAAGAGTCATCATAAGTCAGTTGCCATTTTCCAATTAAACGGCCACTAGCTTGTGAAAGTGGCTGAAGATACCTAAATGTACCTGTCCATTGGCCTATTGAATCTTTAGTCTGTGGCAGAGGTTAAAGATACTATAGATATATATACTAAATATAAGTGAGCAAAAGGAATTGTTGCCGTGGTTTTTGGGTATCCTGTAGGCTGCAACCCCCAACCCTCTCTCCCTTGGACAACTAAGCCAATAACATTGAAAAAGAAGATTGATGGAGTAGAAGTCTGTCTGGTAATGAGTGCCCTCTACAAGGCAAATCACCAGTAGTAAGGCTCAGAGTGCCTACATTGTTCAGCAGCTCCTGAGGGGGTCAGTGTTACACCATTATACATCTTAATTTTAAATATTTTTAGTTTTTTATGGCTCTGTATTATTACAAAATATTTTACATAAACCAAAATTACATTATGTTAATAGAATTAAACTAGGGCTGTGCAAATTACCGATTAATTTCTCGATTAATCGTTAATCTTTTTGATCGATTACAATTTTTTTGATCGATTCAAAATTTTGAAAACTTTCTGCACGAGCGCCAGCCAAGGCATTGGCCTATACACATACAGCACAGCAAAGAAGTAATAAAATGAACTAGGATCACACTAATCCAGCACGTTATTATTCTGAGTTGCCCCACTCAAGCGGCGGCCCTATTGAGTGGGGCACTTGAGATTAATAACGTGCTGGATTAGTGTGATCCTAGTTCATTTTATTACTTCATTGCTGTGCTGTATGTGTATAGGCCAGTGTAGTTGGATCTGTATGTGCGTTATAATTAATCGATTAATCGATTTTACAAAATTTCGATTAATCGAACACAAAAATGTTAATCAGTAACAGCCCTAAATTAAACTCGTCATGGTCTGCTGGCTATTTAGAGTCAACTCCATCAACAGCTTTGGTTTTAGATGATGAGATTCTCAAGCTTCCTAATAAATGGAGACTGCTGCAGGAGTAGGGGTGGTAACTGACTTCAGGCATAACCCAAAATTATAACTAACACTTTACAATAGCAGTAAACAGATATGTGCATTAACAGATCAATGTCTGCATCTCACTGGTTTTCAGTCTGTAAGCCAACCTTTCTCAACCAGGGTGCTTCCTCAGGGGTGCCTCAAAATTTTATTTAAGTGGGACTGTGATGTGTGGTGGAACGAAAACCGATGTAAAAAGGGAACTCTGATGATTAAGGGAGGACTCTGATATGAAAAAGGGGCTCCTGATGTGAAAGGGTGACTTTCATGTGAAGGGTGGAATCTTGATTTGAAGGGGGCACTTCGATGTGAAAGTGGAAAGCCACTTTTTTGCGTGTTTTATGACATTTTAGACTGTGGTGCCTGGAGATTTTGCATACATTTAAAGGGTGCCATGACTGACAAAAGGTTGAGAAACGCTGCTGTAGACACACTGAGCATTTTAACTTTGAAATCAGTCTGAAATGCTTCTGGGGTTTATTATTCACACTTCAGGTGAATTTGACCTTCAGTTGACCTGCATTTGACCTGCTTCCAGTGGCTTTTGCATTCTCATAGATATGTATGGGCACATAAGCAGTTCTAAATTGAAGAAAAGATCATCAACACAGGCCCCAATCTGTTGTTGGAAAATAAACACAACATGCACATATTTACACTACATACAGAAAAATAACAGGAAACCAATGGTAAAATGGCCCAGTTGTTGACAGCTAACAATTCAACAGGGTTAGTGATGTTCTAATACTCTTAAGGCCTGGTTCACACCTGGGCGTTTTACAGCGCGTTCCTACGCGCTGTAAAACGCTCAACATGTGAAAACCAATAATTGCCTATAGGCATGGTTCCCACCTTGGCGTTTTACAGCACGTAGGAACGCGATGTAAAATGCCCTACGCCCAAAGAAGTACAGGAGCTTCTTTGGGGCGTATTTGACGTGCGTATCCATTGGGATACAGCCGGATAGCCTACGGAAACGCGTGTTTGTCGTGCGTTTCTTTTACCGCAAATCACGGTAAAAATACGCCTCATGAACCGCGCGGCAAACGCGCATATTCCATACGCCCAGGTGTGAACCATAGAGATTCATGTTATCCTTTGGAATTAAACCCTTATATGTTATACAGTCACTTCCAATAGACAACTCTGGGACGCATATAGCAAAAGAAAAGTCAGCTGAACAGAATAAAAGTGCTTGCTAAATTTGGACTGTCCTTGCAGTTCATCTCAACCTGGTGCTTTGTATAAGGAGCGTTCCTGTACAATATGCCCCAAATAATATATGCAAGCTTTAAACAACCTATTCCTATGTCAATGTTTACAGAAATAACTGCCAAATATATACTACTAAGCTTATAAACAGCTCACAGGTACATAATCAATAATAAAAACTCTGCTCCAGTCTGTGTCGTAAGACCCAGTTATTGCCCCCCCAAAGGCGGGTTGAAGTTGGACCCAGACTTTCAGTCACAGCAGGCACTTCAGAGACACCTTAGCCCTTCCTGTAATGGGCATCTGTTGGTGACCAGGACGAATAGTTAGAGATAGAGGTAAGGGTCTATCTGTTCATTTTTGTCAAAAGGTTAAAATGTGCATATCATTAACAGTCTGCTAGGCAAAAAAAAAAATGGAGAAAGGAGTGTGCTTGAAACAGGTAAAGACACTGATTATTAAAGTACTATTAAGGTTCTTTAACTGTGTCTGCTAGAATTTTCTTTTTGTTACACTTGATTGATTATTTGTATCAATGAGCATCACAGTGTCATTTATGTTTGTTATGTATCTACTCTTTTCTGTTGTTTGATGCAGAAAATTGAAAGCACATCTACAACAGCTTCGATGGAAAGGTGCAAAAAGTGCAAGTCAAGAATACCAAGAGAGGTCTTGTGCCCGCTGTCAGAAAGCCCTCGGAAGGATTGTGAACAGAGGCGTTGTTTGCAATGGTTGCAGCCATAGAGTCTGTCATGGATGTCAGGTTTTTCGCAGTAGTCTAGCGTGGAAGTGTACAGTTTGCAATGCTCATGGGTAATAATTCTCCTCATATGTATTGTCTCTTTCACCTAGCCTTCCTTCTTTTGCAAATGAGCAGGAAACAGTTTGGGAATATCAAACAAATGACTGTATAACTGAGGCATTCAATAATTAACCTTTCTTCTCTACTTAGTTCTTTACACCTCATCTGCAAATATATAGGCTTGGTAATAAAAATAATTTCCTGGAATAAGGAAAGATTGCACGGTGAAATGCTGTAGAATATAGTTGATTCCATAAGAGACAAAAGCTCAGTTTACATACCAAACCTTCTTATTGACAATCTTTCCTCTAATAACCAGTTTCTGTACATCAGTGAGCTGTTCTTTTGTAAGAGGAACTCCATTAACAACTTTGTCTCAAAGTGGAAATTAATAAATATCATTTTCTGCAAGCCAAATCTTCAATTAGGAATACAAGGCTGAGTTATCCTGAAGAGCAAGGCTCTTCTTTTGGGCCTACGTGAGTCACAGTTTTTTCTTCTGAAATACACTAAGCTATAGCTGCATTTTTGGCTGCCAAAAAACTAGGGATGCACTGATACCGATACTAGTATCAGTGCCGATACCAAGTATTTGGGCGAGTACTCGTACTCGCCTAAATGCTCCAATACTTACCTCCGATACCAGAACTTCCGGTCAGAGCGGGATCTCCCTCTGACCGGCAGTGCCAAGGGAGCATGTAGCTGGCTTCCTTTCCAATCAGGAAGCCGGTAGGTGGGTTATGATCTGCCTCCCAACTTCCTGATTGGCTAGGAAGCTGACTTCACTGTTTGCTAGGCAGCCTGACTTCCTAACCAATAATGTAATGACCTGCCTCCCAGCTTCCTGATTGGTCAGTAAGCAAGGCTGCCTAGGAACAAGTGAAGCCAGCTTCCCAGACAATCAGGGAGGTGGGTCATGACGTGCCGCCCAGCTTCCTGATTGTCTAGGAAGCCAGCTTTGCTTGTTCC
Source organism: Nanorana parkeri (assembly GCF_000935625.1). Taxonomy (NCBI): domain Eukaryota; kingdom Metazoa; phylum Chordata; class Amphibia; order Anura; family Dicroglossidae; genus Nanorana; species Nanorana parkeri. The sequence goes on along the minus strand of NW_017307018.1, from coordinate 617,770 downwards.
TAGGCAGCCTGGCAGCCTGGCTTCCTAACCAATCAGGAAGCATGGCGGCACGTCATGAATCACCTCCCGGATTCCTGATTGGTCAGGAAGCCACTCTGCATCGCAACAAGTAAAGCCGGCTTCCTAGCCGATCAGGAAGCTGGGAGGCGGGTCATGGCATGCCACCTAGCTTCCTGATTGGCTAGAAAGCCAGCTTCACTTGTTGCTAGGCAGCCTGGCTTCCTGACCAATCAGGAAGCCAGACGGCACCCCATGACTTGCCGCCCGGCTTCCTGATTGGGGACACTATTCCTGGGACAGCGGTTTAGAAGGTACATTCCCCTAAATTTGTGAGATCTCCTCTAACTTCCTGCCAGGTCTTTGGGGCAGGAGGTAAAGGGAATATCTCCAATGTTAATCAGACACCAAATAATAACCTGGCAGGGGTGTAAACTCTTTCCTACTTTATCAAAAAGTAAAAAAAGTTTTGTCTATGGATACACTTTTAGTTATCCAAGATTAATTTGACAGAACCCTATATCTTGTTCTAACCCATTTCAAATTAAACTGATGCATGCATATTGGCTTTTGCCAGTCTTCTGCTTTTCTCACATGAATGTTTAAACATTCGTTTGTTTGCCTGTCTCAAAATTTAGACCAGCTTTTCAGCCTCGATACCTCTAGAGGTTGCTAGGGGTTCCTAAGGCAGTTAGCAATTTCTGCCTGTTCTAGACACTTCTAGATAGGTAACCATTGACACCAATGATCTTTTTAGCTATTTCTAAGGTGGTGTTTCTTCCCACTGACCACAAATGTAAGGAGTATTCTTCCCAATGACCATCGCACTTATGTACCATGAGCTGCAGATTTAGTAATTATTAGCAGTGGTTTGCTGAGACCGGAAAGTTATTTTAAGGGTTCTTCCGTGGTAAAATGTTTGAGAAAGGCTCCATTAGATGGTTGCAAAGTACTATTATAACCTTAACTCAAAAGAGTTGATTTACTAAAGGCAAATAGGTTGCAAGTTCTGTATATATTCCGAGGCCATATAAACATGTAAAAATAGAAACACAAAAAAAGAGCAGGCAGGATTGTGCTTATAAAACTCTTTTTAAAGAAGAAAAAATGATTGCACTTACAATAACTTGATCCGGTGAACTCTGTTTTGTGTTCCTATGAACTCAAACTCTGCCTAAAAGCATACATTTTTTTTAGTTTTGGATAGAGTAGGTGATAGTTACAAACTCTGTACTTTTTGTGTGTCCTGTTGGGAAGATTTCCCCTAAGGCCCCTTTCAAATGGGTGCCTATCAGTTCCAGTCACCAGGGGGAATGGTGCTGCTGATTGGAGCAGAGGGGAACAGATATCACCGTTGTGACATCCGGATCCATCCAGTTTTTTCTTCTATCCTGCGATGGAGTTAAAAATGTAACTTACCGGGCACATGTTAGGTTTATGGGAAGTCAGATGGAAGCGGATGTATACATAAGACTGCCCCCAATCTGTCACGATCAGGTCCGGCAAAATGGAACTCCAGTGATGGGTAAACGACCGCACGTCCATTTATATCTGGCTTCACATAGACTAAAAATTTTTAGTTTTACATTTTTTTAGTTTTCCGCCTGAAAAAAAAATAACTGAAAGGGGTCTTACTTCTTGTCCCAGAGATACAATACTAAATAAGAGGAAATCTCTTCAAATTGAAATCCCTCCTTAACCCCTAAGTGGGCAGAACTTAATATGCGCTGATAGATTGCATGCCAGCATTATTGCACTTTGGGAAATACTTTAGTACTGTATTTACTGTATATTTTGAGTTTAACAAATGGTAGTATATAATGACAGTGATATTTTTCCTTATATATTTTAGAGATATTAAAATAAAGACTGGTGAATGGTTCTTCGATGAAAGAGAAAAGAAATTTCCATGTGCAGGTAAATGTTATGATTGTGTGGAAACCTGCAGGCAGAGCTACCAAGTGACTCTAAAAATAACTTTTACATTATCTTATTTTCTCTGCCTGTATCAGTCTGGCTGTTTCTGCTATGAATACTACAACATACCCTCAAGAGTCATAAAGCTAAAAAAAAGTTTGTGCTTAAAATGGCATGGTTGAAAAACGTAGTCACAGGAAAAGGCAGCAGAGTGTTAACATGAGGTCCGTTTTCTATTATTGACAAAGCTAGATGTGTGTTATTTTGCTTATCGTACTCCCAATACAGCCAATACAGTCTTGTGCCAATGTGTTTTCACTGCCTGTATTGCACCTGCTGTGGTTTATGGATCCCTAAGTCATATTACGATGGACCAGTCTGCTAACACAGATGGGCAAGGGCTCTTAGAAACTGGGCTCTTGACATTTTTCCAACTGTTAATTTTAGATGGGTGTTTACCTAAAGAGTGGTACTGCTGAATTAATCTATAGAATGAGAGTGGTCAAATGGAATCAATGTGGTATTGGGCTACTTTGTAGAACCATTGAATAATAAAATTACGGTCGAAAGCAGCCATTACAACCATAGCCCAAACTGAACCTTCTTCTATAGACTTCTAGTGAGTTTGGTGATTCCCCTACCAGGCAGCACCACCCTGCAATGTAAGCCTTATGGCCTGCTCACAAATCCAAGCCAAATGGGAGCATCATGGAAACCTTTTTTTTGCAGAATAGGTTGTGAGAGATTTTGAAACTAAGAAACCTATAAAACTGCACTGAACATTAAACACACAACCATAATCCAAAGCTGTGAGTTTGTATTTTTTTTAAAAAAGAATAATAATTTGTGGGCACATGTTTATTCCTGACTTTCCTATGTACCTGTATGAAACCTGTGTACTGTATGTGTTATGATTTTTTGTTTTAAAGGAAAACATGAAACAGCTGGTGCTAAGCTTTTGAAAACCTACCAAAAATTTAAGTAAGTGCTGATAATAACCTTTATTAATTTTGTTGTTCATATCAGAATCACATTAATCATTTGCAGCTTTGCTTTACATGCTGTGAATTTAAGTTCCTAGTGTACAGAATTCTTAATATTGTGACTATTTCACTGACATACTCAGGAGCTTATAGGGCAGTCCATTAAGACAATAACAATAAATAAATTGATAACAATCTTTCAAAATATTGTACTGCTTTTATAGAATGTTTCATGTCCGGGATCTTTGGCTTTTTACAGCATCAGAGAGGAAAAAGACAGACAGACAGAGATACAACATAAATATCGCACACTGTAGACTGCTTGCTTGATTGTCAACCTCCTGCATATGGTGACTGCGACTTGTGATTTCCTGTTTCAAGAACCTATATATTCTTGCAGCAGGAATCCTAGCTTGGTCCATACACATATCCATGACTGTCCAAATGTAATTGTAGATGGAACAATGACCTGCAACTCAGGAAAAATGCCCTGGACGCAATTTTTCTGTGTCTAGAAAGAAGTATACTGTAGCATACGATTATATGCAGGTAGCCACAGACAGAAGCGGCTGCTGTCAGCCTGTCATTAACTTGAGTGGCCTCATCTGTATGAACCGACCTGGGATTGCTGCCACAAGAATCCGTGAGTTCTTGCCACAGGAATCCCCAGTTGCACATAATAGCCCTGTGTGACTGAGGCCTTAGGCAGTAGAATACAGAATTCAGAGATAAAAGGGAGGGCAGGTGACAGAAGCATGTTATAATGCCCCATTATATAACAAAAAGAATAATGATGTCAATGTAAGATAGTAAATTACTGAGGTCAGCATATTTTTCTTCTACTTTACTGTACTTTTTCACTTCAATTTAGCCAGAGAAAACATAATACCACTGAAAGAAATTGAATATATTTATAAAACATAAATAGGGTTATTCACTAAAAGGTGGCGAGTTTGGAGAAGGCAGGAGATGTGAACAATATAGGACAACATAGCTGAACTGGAAAGTGAGCTGAATGGGAGAGTTTTTCCAAATCCGCTATTTTGCCCTAGATTGTTCACATCTCCTGCCTTCTCCAAACTCGACACCTTTTAGTGAATATGTCTGATAGAGAAAAAAATTGAGATAGTTTATAGAAACAGGTCGTACTCCTACAAGAGACACTCTGACTTCTATGTAGTTTATTTAATGCACACAGACCTGTCTTCAAACATTGTCAGATCTTGCAGGTTTAGTAATGTGAATTTGGTACAATCAGACAGTGCTCCATCTATGTATATGTTGTCATTGTTGTTGGCTTAGTTCCTTTTTCTTTTTTTTATTTCACTGGACAGGATATAAGCTGTGTATACAAAAGACTGTCTTCACAAAGCCGCCTTTACTTTCACGTTTAGAGTGTCTATTTTGATAAAGCATTCAGTCTAGTTTTAATTTGTATGTGTAACCTGCTATAGTACAGTATTGCCTTAGGCTTTGAAATGTGTCACTGTTCTTATTAGCAATAATGATGAAACGTGTTTTCAGTCAGTCATGGTCTGTAATATTGTTAAATGTCTTTCTACATGTATCAGAATATACAATGATACTTTGACTTTTGCTTTAGTAAGATTCTACTTTGTTTATGTCCTAGTAAGATTTCTGTTGTCCCTCCAACACCACCTCCATTCTCTGAAGTATCTCTGGCATATAACAATGAGGTAACATAGCTTTCACTTTTTTAAATCCTTGTTTTGGATTGCAACTTAATAAAAAAAAGTTGGGTGTAACAACCAACCATGGACAATAAAATACTACTGTAAAAAAACCAAAAAACAATGTAGTAAAACGGGGTAATTACAGTACAATGGACCACTTTGCTTAAAGTAAACTTGTCAGCCATTTTAAACTTTAATGGCTGAAAGAAGTGCATATACCACAAAGAATATTGTATAAGTTTTGGTACCCAAAGAAAAATATCCTCCTTTGTTTTCCCCTTTGCTTCAGTTTTACATTGTTAATAGATGCTTGACTTACTTGATTTTAGGCTAATCCCTGCCTTTTTCCTCCTGTATAATAGGAACACTTCAGTTGCCGTTAAAGCTGGATTCACACTTTCACATTGCAGCAACTTGCATACCATTTACTATGAATGGCATCCCAACACACCAGCTTTGTAGCAGTTTTGTTGCTGTGTGTTGCATTAGAAAAAAAGAGTAATCTGCGATCTTAAAGGAGAAGTATTGGGAGAGTAAAATAGTTTGAGCAGGTATGTGACACTACAGCTGTCACAGACCACTGATCGCTCAGCTCATGGTCTTTTCCCTGCAGAGAGCAGTGACTGTTATTCACAGCTCCTCACAGGGATTCCCCCTCCCATATTTTTGTTCCTCAGCTCTAATTGGAGGGACAGACAGGGGAGGGGGTGGGCACAGCTGGCTCTGGCCCTAGAGAGCCCGTTTTCAATCAGGCAGTAGAGTGGATGCCGCCAATTTTGGTGGGATCTTTCCTGGCTGCAGCGCGGTTCTGCACTGTCAGCATATAGTGGGCAAAAAAGGTTTGGCTATAGTTCTCTTTTAAGTACATTAGGGTGCATTGGAATGTGGGTTAAAGCACCAAGAATACACTTAGCAAATAGGTGGACAAGCTTAGCCCTGAAGTCAGAAAAATCAAGGTCTTAGTAACAAAGTAGAAGTAAATCATAGAGGTGCACAGGTTTTGTGTAGAAAAATGATAATATCAACAGGTGGTACTTGTTCTTGCCTGATCACAGGTTGGACATATTAAAACTAATGTTAAAATGTTGAAAAGGTGTTTCTATCCTTTCCCTTCTCTGTCCAATACAAAAATAAAAAAATTTTCCTGGAGGTTTTTAACATTAATGTTATTAATTTCTTTACTCATATGCTGACGAGTGACATGATTGTTTTTTTTTTGTCATTCATGTCTTTACAGTGAATAAACAAACTTTCCTTTGGGCAACAATTACATTAAAAATATTTCCCCACAAAAACATTACTCCTGAGGGCCCATTTAGACTTGTCTGTTACAGTGTGTTTTCGATAACGATCACACATTAACCACAAATCGGACATGCACCTTTTTTTCTGACGCAGATCACTACAACACATGGGTTGTGCATTACTGTGCAATGTGGTGTGCTTCAGAGATGTGTTTGATGCATTGTAGTGCCATTGACAATTATTGGCACCTCAGCCTAATGCCTACTGACTACTATGGAGGAGCAAATTGACCTAGGTTTGATTCACAGGCTATTCATCAAACTCATTTTACATTTCTGGAAATTGCAAACATTAATCTGAACCCTTTTGAGGTCAATGGGGCAGATGAATCTAGAAAAATCAATTCTGGCCATTCTGAAAGCTAATAGGAAAGAGATTGTCAAAGGCCTGAGAGCTAGGCACTGCCACTGGAATCATGTACCAGTGCAAATAGATTTTTCTTTTTTAATTACCATTCAGCAGAGAGAGGTTCCTTCTTTTTTGTGACTTCAAGGGCAACATTGAAAAAACATCAATCTTTCCTTTGTGTTATGGAACAGTACGATTCTAACAGACAGCGTCAGCAACACTGCATACTTGCATTACTTAATTTGTATGTGTAAAACATTTTTTTACTTTTGCACTATTGCTTGGCTTTAATATACCAGCAGCACCCCAATCTGATTAATTAATTATAACTAGGGAAAAAAAAGCTCTTTTAGGTAGTTGTGGATGCAACACTTGATTTTTTTAGTAACAGATATGAATTGACCTCTGGTGCTATATAAAATTGTACTTTCCAAAAATTAAGCTTACACGCTTAACTCTGTACAAACTGGTCAGTGGCACAACCGTTTGATTGTATAGTCTGTATGCTTTTTTTGCAGTACCACACTACCCAGTAAACCCTACCAAATAAAAAGCCAAAACACTTCAAAACCACAACCTCACATTTCTTGAACCCCCTCCTAATTATACCCAATTATTCCAAAAATATTTAAAATCTAGACTTCAAGTATGTGTTTGATAGATATTGGATAGCATCAGGACAGTCCCAGAGCACTTGAACGGGCAGTAAATTCGAAGAGCTCTGCAGTGTGCACCTCTGCTGCCAGCTAGACCATTGTGACATACAACCTCTGCCTGTAGCATGTCAGCTTTGGTAACAATACCATCCATTTCGGTACCACATGCAAGAAGAAATAAATGACTATACACCAAAGAGCATGGTGGGAACAGCACCTCAGTGATACCGGTCGGCAGCAAAAAGCCAGCACTCAGTCTTGGGACAAGGTCCTTGAGCACCCAAGGTGAAAAGGCCAAAGTGCTCCTTCCAATGAGCTCCCAATGAGCATTCCCTATGAACTAGCTCACCAGCATAGGTTGCAGTTCCTGCCCTTTTTGCACCCCCCCTCTTTCTGCTGAAGAGCTGACGATGGCTACCCCTTTTTTTCTGTCTGACCCTTCCCGCACTCTTCCTCACTTTACATCCTCCATGCCGTGCACCAGGCAGGAAGAATGTATGGCAACGTTAAGCGGTCATACCCAGCGAGTGTTTTGCCACACCAAAAAGTGTCATCAACACAAGCTGTCTGCCAAGCACTTAATATGCGCAACACCTAACTTTACGGTAGCCATGTTGTAGCAACAGCACCAGACAGTCAACTTAATTCACAAGCATAGTGCTCCAGAGGAGTGCTAAGCACATTTGTAACGAGAACATCCCTGCGCTTTTTGTTCTTATATTTAAAGTAGTGGTATGGTCACACTGCTGCGTTATAAATCGACCACTTAGAGCACTGAAGCAAGAGAGTCAGAGTAAAGGCCAAGGAGAAGGAAAGGTCTGAAATGGTAGCCTCCATGTTTCTTCCATGACAGGTTGTCTTTAGCAGCTGAAGCTGAAGAATAACCATTTATCTGAAATTGTCATTCCCTTCTAGGAGCTCAACAAGACAAAAGGTTTTCATAAATCAATGGAAAATCTCTTCCTATCTCTCAGCACACAAGTAAAAAGTGAGTATGAGTCTACTGCATTATTCAATTTAGTTTAAAAAAAAATGATTTACTTGTTTAAGATCAAAGTCTTGGCTTCCTACAGTGGTTGCCTAAAGAATAGTGAGGTCATCTTTTCTTGGTCCTAATACATTAGACTCCTTCATATGTTGCCCTTACTGCTTATGGTATTATGTTCTGGCAATGAATTAGTCCACTGTACTCGGTCTGTTTGTATTTAGTCATTTTTAGTCATTCCCTATGACATGCACATTCACTTAAGGATCCCTCAAAGCAAGTATTAATATATACAGTATGTATGTAATATACAGTATGTGTGTGTGTGTGTGTTTGAGCAGCCCTTTGAAAACGGACAGATCACATTTCACTGACCTGTCCGTGAAAATCGATTGCCATGACATCGATTTTAGGTCCATAGTGGCAAAAGGTTCAATGCACTTATCCGTTCATAAAATGGATATACTTCCTATTCTTGTCCTTTTAAATAAGTGACAATAATGCATTATTCTGTTTTTGTATTAGAAATTTCCAAGTCACAGAATGATATGCTGAACGACAGAATACACCTCTCTACAAACTATGGCAAAGTGGCAGAAAGAAGAAAAGAAAGGAGGAGTCATTCTGACACTGCCATTAATATAGCTTGTCAGGTATGCATTCAAAGAAAATTGTGAATACAAAGTAAAAGGATTTCACAAAAATACATAAAGTGCATCAGTCGTTCACTTTTTACATCCTTCTGTTTTAGACACCAAAATGGATATATTCATAAAGCAGTGAATTTGACATTCATCAAACATTTACAACAGGTGATTCTTTCTGGTGCACGGTTTTTAAATTGCAAGATATGGTTACCACCTGTGAATGTTTGTTAGACGTCACATTCACTGACTCAGTTTTACCTTGAATTCCTATTCAATATGTTATTAGAAAAGAAATAACTGAACGTTCTTATGTACGTATTTCTGTTTTTTAAATCTTTTTTTGTGTGTAGCGATATTGGCACCACTTATATAGTTTGTTATTTTAATTCAAAATAATGTATCTGTGGCAGCTGGAAAAGTCCATCAGTTTGCATAATCTTATTCACAAAGCCAAAGAGGAAGAACTTCAGCTACAAAGGACTAGAAGCCAAGAGGCAGTGGAAAGTGATGGTGCAAATCAGAGGGTGTTCTTTGGGAGCATGAAGCAGGTAGGTTATCACACTGTTTATTGCCTGCATAAGTTCAAACATAAAAAACTAAGAATATGTTTAGCATTGATATAGCAGTTATACATTTATTAATTTATATTTAACGGTTTGGTCTGAAAAGCCACCTGGAATCAAGACAGTCCTGCCTCACTTTTGGGTGCTGCTTAAAAACAAAACTTTTTTTTTTTTAGTTTGGTTTTATTTAGATTAAGGAACCCCTATGAAGTTATTTTTCTGTTGCCTGTGTCCCACTGGGGAGATTCCTTTCACTTCCTGTATCTTGGAGACTCAACAGAAAATTAGCGAAAATTCCCAAATAAACAGAGTTCCCATGTTAGAGAGTTGTCACGGGAGCAGATGTCCCCCATTGGATGATTTTCCCTTACCTCTTGCTCTGGTGACTAGTGTGTGACTTAAGTGTTGGATTTCTCCCAACTTTCTATTTCTAGGACGATGGGTACCAGAGAGTGAATCTCTCCAGTGAAGACACAAACCACAAAATAAACTCTCCCTTCCCTACTTTATCCAACATTAACTAAAAAAAATGCCTTTTACATACATTTTTACAGAGGAGCACTGGGACCATGAAATAAAAAATGAATAATTGAGCAATACAGAGACTGGTTTACTACATGGTTTAGAATACTCACAATAGCTGATGCAATCATGTGAAAAGAAAATCCCTGCTTACTTATGTCATCTTAATTGGGTAATTGAAGCGAATATTAACATGCTCACACAATCTTCACTCAAATATTGTGAATATATAAACAGCTGGCAATGGCTGTTTACATACAACCATTCCAGCGGCTATAGAGCTGCCCAATCGCTTGTATGTTGTGTGGGAGTGTGTGATCCCCCCTCCACTGTAGAGCCATCCGATTGCTTGTGTGTTGTGTGGGAGTGTGTGCTTCCCCCCTCCGCTATAGAGCCGCCCCACCGCTTGTATGTTGTGTAGGAATGTGCGGCATGTCTGTACGCTTACATGGGAGGGAGATCATCACAAACTCCCAGCAACTGATCTCCGCTCCAATCACTGGATCCGGAAGTGATGTGTATTACTGCTACTTGCTGTAGCTGGAGAAGAGGCATAGTGAAGCAGATCACTGCTTTCTAATAGAGGTCCCTGGTGTCACCATAAAGAGGACCTGTCACATCCTCTTTGCTATCAAAATAGAGGGCTTGTTAGCCCCCTATGTGGTAGCAATAGAGTTAAGTGTAAAAGAAAATGTTTTTAAAGTCCCACGTACACACACACACACACATACTAACTTAAACATGTGTCGTGTGCACCTACAAAACGATGATTGTGCCACCCATTTTACATTTTACCGCAAACTTCGGAAGTGAGAGCAAAAATTTGAGGGCCATCAATCACTTTTAACACTAAATTGATGAATGCATATGGTAGTTTTTTGCCATTTTAAGGCTTGACCCCATCATTTATATTTTATCAAAAAAACTGGGTAATTATAAATGTTATATAACACAAGGTAGGGAATACAGTTTTTTATTAAAATCTTTTCCGTACTTTTTACTTTATATAGTAAAAAAATAAAAACCCCAGTGGTGATTAAATACTACCAAAAGAAAGCTCTATGTGTCCCCAAAAAATTATCTGAAAGTAATTTCGGTATAGCGTTGAATGACTGAATAAATGTCAGTCAAAGTACCTCAGTGATACTGAAAAATGGCCTGGCCAGGAAGAGGGTTTAACTGTGATGAAACTTTATGTTTTTACGCTATTGATATATCAGAGTCCCCTTAGTGATTTATACTGTTGCTGCAATGGGACTGCTGTGATCAGAGAGATTGGCAGCAGTCCCTTCCTTCAGTCTCCATTTTGATACTTTTCTGTCTGCTCAGCCAAACTGCAGACAATCTGAACACAGATGTGTTTAGCCAATGCTTTTTAGCAGCAACACATGCTTATTCATCAAGTAGTAGGCCTGCATTGACCGGCAGATAGACTTGAGCCACCAGTAGTTCATTGAGGCTGCCCCTATTCTCACTGATGCAAAACTATCCTGCCCCTTGCAAATTAAATCCAACTTTTATTAATAATTAACAAAGACCTCAGATGATAGAAGACACTGGACCATGCACATTATGTTAAAATGGATTTAATAGAGTATTTGGGGCTTTGCATTCAATTTTATATTTGTATATTTGGGTATTTGTATTGACACAGCCTTGGGGATAGCTGGCAGTTATAGAATGCTTCATCTATGCTGTTTAGCCTGAATAGGGGAATCAAGTGATTTCTCTCGCATGTGTGGCTAGCTTAACATTCCAGAATATCTGAATTTATAAACTTTTGGAGACAGTTTGCCCAGATTATTTCTATCAACTCTGCATTTGAAAGCTAGTTGATTGTTCTAGAAATGTGCCATGTGTGTGGGCAGTGTAAGTGTTCATGGAGCAAACCTTTATGCTATTCAGGGTGTAACTGTGGGGCAGTTGGACATGTCTTTAGATTTCCTAGCCAGTCCAGCTTTCATCTCTGTGCCCATTTCTTTTGAAAGGTATCTCTATAGATCTATATAGTGTCCGATATACTGCACTGCCAGCCAAGTAAGTGATATTTTCACATATGATACATACTAAAATATTCCCTTTTTTTTCTTAGTCTAGCATGAGCAGCATCAGTAGTGTTTGCACTGATGGGGGAAGCATTGACAATGGAAATGTCAGTGGAGAAATTGAGTTTGCCATCAAATATACTCCGAAGACTTCAACTCTAGAAATATCAATTAAAGGATGTAAGAACCTGACACATGGAGAAGAGAAGAAAAAGAAGTGTAATCCGTAAGACTTGTAATGTACATGTTAGAATTCTGCTTCAAAGTACAAGTACTGGGACAGTAAAATACTCTATTTGCAATACTAAGAGCCCGTGTGGTGCACTACAGCTGTCACAAACCAGCTCTATACAGCGAGCTGAGCAACCACGAACCACTGATCGCTCAGCTCATGGCTTCCCCCTGCAGAGAGTGGTGACTGTCGATCACAGCTCCCTGCAGGCATTCCTCCCTACCCTCTCTGTTCCTCCAGCACTCATTGGAGGGACAGACAAGGGAGGGGGTGGGAACAGCTCTAGAGAGGCGGATCCCAACAATATTATCAGGATCCTTCCCAGCAGCGCAACTCTACACTGTCTGCAGATTGTAAATGTACTCCTGTGACCCAAAAGAGAAGTAAAACCACAAAAAGGGTTTTCAGCTAAACTCCAGGCAGATTAAAAAAAAGTCACTGATCTATTAAGTTATGTATTAAAACATAATTATATGTATTTTTTAAAAGAGAACCCAGAAAGTTATGGTGAGAAGGGATACAATAATGAGAGCAGATAGTGATACCTGCAATCCCTTATAAATGAGCCTCTTAGTCCTAATCCTACATTATATATGAGATCCTAATAGGTTGGACTTGATGGACTAATGTCTTTATTCAACCTCAAATACTATGTAACTATGCATATATACAGTTTTTTCTCTGAGATTACCTTTGCTACATTTTAACATTTATTGTGTTTTGTGATAATTACTTTGTATCATTTATTTATCCATTATTTTCTTTTTATGTATGTACCTTGAAGCCCATTTATCACCTTTTGTGGAGGTATTTTTAAGAAAACATATGCCAGCAATATATGAATGTACATGAAGCAGGCATATGCAGTTGGTGTATATGAACACAGAAACTTATTTTTTTTGTAATTCGTCCTCTTCGTGGCTTCCTTTCAAATATCTGCCTCTGCTCGACAAGCAGTCTGTGTAAATGAACACTCTCTCTCTGATATCTTTAAAAAAATATGTCACGGCAACTGGACTAGCTGTATTTTTCTTGAAGACGTTTCACTGGTCATCCAACCAGCTTTCTCAATTCAGGATGGCTTGTACAGAAATTCTCTGGGAATAAATATGGCGATGTTGCTCCAATCCACATACCAGGTGTTGATTATATTTGCATAATTGGAGTTAGGAGGTGTTAATTGCTGGATTTTTCTTCACTAGTGAAACGTCTTCAAGAAAAATACAGCAAGTCCCGTCCAGTTGCCTTGACTTATTTTTTACAGATATGCTGTACCATGACCTGGTCACTCTCTCTCTGAGCTCTCTCAAGCTATTCATTAGTATTCATAGCTGCAATTCCCCTCCCTTCCCAGACACTGTATTATGACCTGGGGAGCAGAGCTGGTCTGCAGTGATCTAGTTACAATGACTCACAGGGAGGCTGCTTTACAATCTGACCCCAGTATCAGACTGAGTTTCCTGTGGAGAGAATTTTCAATTTGTAGGACTCAGGCTTATTAAAAAAATTCCATACAAAATTTGAAAGCCAGCAATGTGATTCATGAAAATGTGTACGCATATACATCATTGCACCACTACATTTTTAATTTTTTTTGGGTGTGGGGGGGTGGGGTATATTTATATTTTGGGGTATATTTATATTTTCCACTGATCTGTATATTTGAGAGGCCCTTTTTTCCTCCTAGAAAATATATTGTGGATGCTGGGTTTGCTTTCAGTGCTCATAAACCTTACATTTTGTATTTTATTTTCCAGTAATTTGTACGGATATATCCTGTTAACAATTCTTCAGGGTTTTTCCACTGAACACCACTGGTTATTTTATGTCTTTAATAATAGGCTTATGTTTTTCAGATTTGGATAAAGGCAGGGTTTTAACCCTTGTCAGCTTTCTTTGCCATTCGTGTCTCATTGGGGAAATTTCCCTGCACTTTCTGTTCCATAGCAATGACATGAAGTGAGAGGAAATCCCTTTCAAAGCGACTGAAATTCCCAGTGATCGGCAAGGTCACCAGAGCTAGTGCTAGTTTCCCAACTATTCCTGTTCTGAATACAACCCAGAATTTGGTATTTGCTTTTACTTTCACTTCGAGTGATAAGAGTCACTAGGACAAATAGACAGTGTGAATCACTCTAACGTGGACACAGACAGCAAAACAAAACCAACCTGTCAGGCATTCTAATCCCTCTCTACTCTATCCAAAATCAACAAATATTGGCTCCCGTTGCCAATCCACCCATAAACTGAGGATATGATTTGCAATAATTTTTATAATGTACAATAATCAGGCCAGAAGAGTCACTCCTTTGCGTCTCACCTTTTCTCCCCTCCTAATCCTCCCGCTTCTCTCAACAGAATATGTAAAACAGTCTTAAGCTGATTCGACAAACTCGTTTTTTTTTTTATGATGCTTGAAAATGACTATGTTCATCTCTGTCCTTCATTGTTTTTGACCCCTGTAAGGGGAGTTTGGTGGAAACTTATATCTTCTTTATCTGCTCTTCGATGTTTTTTCTTTTAATAAACTTTTTTTATGTAAAAAAAAAAAATCAGGCCAGAAGACAGTTTAATCTAACAGTACCAGGTCCAAAGCTTCAGTTATGTTTACTATGTTTTGGTATGAGGAGGAATCATTGTGTTCCTCTTAATGAAGTAACTATTTGTTTTGTGGATTATCCTGTACAACTGAAGAGCCTTTTTAAGCTTACACAGGTTTTGTTTTGTTTTTTTATAAGATATGTGAAGACATACTTGCTTCCAGATAGATCTTCCGCAAGTAAAATGAAAACAAGTGTTAAAAAGAATACAATGGACCCATTATTCAATGAAAGTTTAAAGGTAACATTGTAAAATGATGTTGTCCATGTACTCTGGTTGTTGTTTTAACTAAAGGGGCTGAATTTATATGTACCCACACTCACTAACTTGGCTTTCACAAAATTCTTACCTGTAGCAAGTGCAGAAAGTAAAATAATCTTGAGACTTTTAATGGGATTATTCTGTTTATTAATGTAGAAAAAAATACAGCACAATGACTAATGTGTTCCGCAGGTACTAAAAAAAAGACATTATCACCCTGAAACATTCTGCTGTGCCTTTGCTGTGATATGCAGAAATGAATGGGTTAATCCAGAGGCATATCTACTATAAAATGTGCATATGGAATCCCACGTCACTCACTGAACTTCAATGCAGCGCCTGCCTTCAAGTGGCGACCAGGGCATGTGCCAAATGTGCCATGCCCTGAATACACCACTAGGTTAATCCTATACATGCAGAGGAACTTCAAGATTTTTAGAACTATATGGGCAACATAAATTAAAAATGAAATGACATCTATAATCTGATTGCTGTCTGCATTGCATTCACTTTGAGTAAATTATCTGGGAAATTTGTGACAATTCAGTTAGTTGCAAATCAAACATGCTTTATTAGACTTGCACAAATAATGTAAAACTAACATAATGGGGGTGATTTACTAACCTAAACACATGCACGCACTAGGTGCGTGTGATTTTTACACAGCAAAACGTATTTATCAACCAAAAAGTCTCTATAAGTATGTTTCCACTAATGCCATATATGGAAAAATCATGCACATGATGCATATATAATGCTGCTTCACAGTTTAGACAAAAATGGTTAGCTCATGCATTTACATTCCTGCATTCATCAACGCAAGCAACACAATGTAGAGCTAATTTACACAACATCACCTTGCAATTCATGCAAGGCTTTGCACAACACACCTGCTGGGTGTGTACACACTACAAAGGTGTTTAGATTCCACCCATAGATCATGCTGGGAGGGAACACACTACAGAGGTGTATACATGTTCGTGGTGTGTTTATAAGGTTAGTAAATCAACCCCCATGAATCATGAAAGCATATCTATATAAAGACTTGCAGTTTACTAGTCTTTAGATATGGTGGAGGATTAGTTTTCTTTTTATTCTTTTTTGCTTTATTTTAACCTGGTAATCCTGCCAGTAACACAATTTATGTCCAAAGGTTGACAATGCTCACTCACTATACTGTATCTATTGAGGAGCAGCATTGTCACCCTAGGACAGGAAGTATGTTAGAACTTGAGAGCACCTCACCCCCTCTTCAATGCCATCATAGATGGGAGTTGTTCTGTAGTAAACTAAGAGAGCTGGACAGAGCAGATAACATTGTTTGAGATCCGACTGCAGAGTGCCCAGGGCATAAGACAGCACTGGATTTCTGGCAGAATTATTTTTTGCACTTATCAAACAGAGGTAACCAAATACTTGTATTATTATTATACAGGATTTATATAGCACCAACAGTTTGTGCAGTGCTTTACAACATAAGAAAGGCATTACAATCACAATACAATTCAAGACAAGATGGTAAGGAGGACCCTGCAATCTAAAAGGGAGTGACATGTGATACATGAGATACATGATGCCTCATGTGATACATGAGGAGGTAGTTGTGTGGGGATCAATAGTTTGAGAATGTGATGGCTGAGGGGTTAGTTTGAGGTGGGATAGATTAGTATAATAGGCCATAAGGGAGCAAATAGGAGAAGTTCATTGTATGGGTTTACATACACTTTAATAGTAATTCATTGTGGCACAAGTATGACTTTACAGATGCATGAAAGGTCCTTTTGTAGTAAACATTTGTCACATGGATGATGGAGTAACTGTATATGCTTTCCTTTGCTCACTATTATATTCTTCTCTAGTACACCATTGACCGCTCCCAGCTGGAGACAAGGACGCTTCATGTGTCAGTATGGCATGCAGGTACTCTGAAGAGAAAAGTTTTCCTAGGAGAAGTGACGATACCTCTGGAATTATGGGACTTTGAGGACAACTCCACACAGTCTTTCCACTGGTATCAGCTTAAAGCAAAGGTATACACCAAGTCTATATAACCTGAATATATGATGGTATGTAAACAGAGAAGAATGAATTCCCTTGAGTACATGCACTTATTTAAGCATTGGCTGGACAACATTACACTGTGCTGCCTTCCTGCAACTTCCATAAAGGGCACATGGGACAGGGTGACAATGCAAGAGCACAATTGGGAGACCGTTGTCACCCCAAGAAGTGCCTAAACATAGACCTTATCAAGATCGCAAGATATTCTTTTAATAAAAGCTGCAGATTTAAAAAGATTAAAAACAACTTTTATTAATATGAACATGTTATAACTTTATGAGGACTTGGGACAAGCAAATAGCCAGTGATGTGTAGGGGTACCTTTAGAAAGTAATTGATCCGGGGGTGTGGCTAACCCATGAGTGAGTGAGGATGTGTGTGCTCTGAGCTCCTGCACCTGCTACATCCACATCAACTAGCCAGTGCCTTGTAGATCCTGTAGCTGCCTTGGTCGGACTAATCAGCGGTCGTCTTGGAGTCTCTGTACCCGCTCTACTAGCATCAGCCTGCTATCAATTTTATTTATCTTTTTTCCTTGGACTGCCTGCTCCGCTCGCACTGGTCCGCTGACATACCAGCAGAATGAAAAAGAGCAGTAAAAAGAAAAAAACCGGGGGGATAATTCAACCCTCCCAGTCGGCGACTAGAACAAACATCGGAACATTCTTCAACAAACAGGAAGCAGAGGAGTCAGCATGCACGCCGCAAAAACAGCCCGAGGTCGGTGAGTACGGGAGAGTGATTTCACCTGCCAGTGTCTCTCCGTTAAGCAGTGAGACTGGGCAGACGGGCTGTGATGGATTATCAGAATCAGGCAGTGAAGTTATGGAGATGGAACTGCATGGTGCTATGGGGAAATACCTCTCTCAACTTCCCACTAAGAGAGATATTGAAACAATGCTTCAATGCATAGAAGAATTACATAAGAGGGAAATGACAGAGATCCGGATTAGCTTTCAGAAATTCCATGCAAGGACAGAGGTATTGGAAGCAGTGGTCCCACAGATATTCTCGCGAGGTGGTATCAGGTGCCCACCATCACCCATGCCATCAACCGGGCAAACTCCCCACTGTGTTGGAGATTATGCGGAGCTCAAGGCACGTATGCTCACTTATGGTGGGATTGCCCGCACATACAACAATTCTGGGGGGACGTCACCCGTCTCATTTCCACCACTAGCGGTATATTTTTTGAAAATCTTTAATAAACATTTAATATGAAAAAAAAAAATTACTTTATGAGATTTTAGTGATTGAGTTTGGATCTACTTTAAGGTAGTTATTTTTCATAAGAAGAGCATGGTTTGAAGCTGCCTTAAAAAGTCATAAAGGAATAACAGATAAAGAGCTGAATTACATTTGCTAGTAGTAAAAATCATCTTAGAATCAGATGTGTCTAATATCATTTTTATTTCTAAAGAAGACAAATATAATTAAAGACTGTAATTTCATAAATGACATGGTTAAAAAATGAAATGTAAGATCAGGTAAACACAGAAACCTGATAATTCAATAAAAAAAAAATGCCATATGCTCTAATTCACTTAATGACATTCCCAACATACTTCTAAAGAGCTATGAGAGGAAAATACAATTATAGGTTAGGGAGTGAGAACGGATATTCTAAACAGAGAAAAAGGTTACAAACCAAAGCTGAGAAAAGATTGAATTATTTTCATCATACTAACAGCTCCAATTATTAGAAGGGGTACTTAGCAGAAGACCCAGGACACATGACAGGTCTAGAAAGGCCTCTGCTGGGGATGCTCCAAGTTTAAGTCAGTTAAATCTTTAGAGCACTAAGGGGGTTATTCACAAAGGAGCCGAACGATCCTGCCGTAGCTTTGGCTGATCCTTCGGCTCTCTTCGGCCCCCCTGCCCCCCCTGCCCCTTGGTTCAGTCAACCCGAAGGGCTGCTGTACGGGCTATACACAATAGCCCGTACTACAATCGAAGGCAGCCGAGCCGTAGGCATATGCTTCGGTTCGCCTGAGCCAAAGTGACAGCCGAAGCGTGGAGAAAGCTCAGCCGAAGCCGTCGCTCTGCCAGCTGTAATGACAGATCAGCGTCCCCAAATGACCTGGGGACGCTGATCTGTCATTAAACAATAACTGGACGGAGCCGGCTCCGCCTAGTTGTTATTTATTGGCCGGGACCTGCTAGAAGACTGTGGCAGGTGTCGGACAATAGGAAACAGTTGGACGGAGATTTTAGCTGATGTACGGCTGAAATCAGGCTCATTTCACTTCGGCTGGATTATTCACTCGGCTGCCTTCGTCAGCTTTGTGAATAATCCCCTAAATGTTTTCATACACGTACAAATTATCAAAAAAGAAAGATGTTTTAAGATCTGATTTGATGATGTTTGTTGGTTACTTGTTTGAGCATACAGCTGGATTAACTTGCCTCTCATCCCAGGGTGAAGTTAAGGTCTTACTTTATGATTCATTGATTAATTTACAAGTGTCATTAACCTGGCTTAGGCATACAGTGATCACTAATTGATTAAAGATTGAAGTGTATGGTAAGCCAGACCTTTTCTTTATTTTGGATAGAGTAGGGAAGGGTTAAACCCCTATCAGTTTTTTTGCAGTCTGTGCCCCACTGGGGAGATTTTCTTTCACTTCCTGTCTTGGAGACGCAATAGGAAATGAAATGAAATTTAATTTCCCATCTTACACAATTGTTATCAGAAAATGTTTTCTCCTCATTGACAGATTTTCCTTCACCTCTTGCGCTAATGATATTAAATGTAAGGTTTCCTCTTACATTCTGTTTCAGTGACAGTGGTCAGCAGGACATATAGAGGGATTAATATACTCAGTAGAAACATAGACAGCAAAAAAAACCTTCCCTACTCCATGTAAAACTGAAATAAAATGGTTTTGCCTTTACACACAGATTGTTTAATGTCGATAAATGCAAAGTAATGCACTTTGGAATTAAAAATAAACAAATGGGTTATACAATTATGGGTATGCCACTGGGGAAGTCAGAAATGGAGAAGGATTTGGGGGTCATTGTAGACCACAAACTGAAAGGTAGCTTGCAGTGCCAGGCTGCTGTAAACAAAGCTAGCAGGGTTTTGTCCTGTATTAAGAAGGGGATGTATGGCAGGGACAAGTCTATAATTTTGCCACTTTATAGATCATTGGTTCGACCTCATCTGGAGTACGCGGTCCAGTTCTGGTCACCAGTACTAAGAAAAGATGTCCTTGAGTTGGAAAAAGTCCAGCGGAGGGCAACCAAACTAATTAGGGGTACGGAGGACCAGAGCTACGAGACAAGGCTACTAAATTTAATCATGTTCACATTAGAGGTGAGGTGATTAAGGGGGGATATGATCTCCATGTACAAAATGTTCAATGGTGGTAGCAACATTAGCGATAAACTGTTTAAAATTAACTTCATTACAAAAACTAGAGGCCACCACCTAAAATTGGTGGAAAAAAAATTCCAGCACAAGGGGCGAAGGGGGTTCTTCACAGTAAGATCAGTTAGGGTCTGGAACTCACTGCCACAGGCGGTGATTTCAGCAAATAATGTGGAATTGTTCAAGAAACTTTTGGACGATTTCTTAAGGTACCGCAATATACTGGGGTACGGGTACTCCTAGAATGAGATCCTAATAGGTTGGACTTGATGGACTAATGTCTTTATTCAACCTCAAATACTATGTAACTATGTAACACACAGTTTACGGTCATTTCTGTAAGGCAGTTTTTTTAGACTATTAATAGTTAGTGGTAGGAAACCATCACTTACAGTACATTGATGTCCTGTTTTATTAATAACTTTTTGACTTTCATTTTGTTTAGCCAAAAAAACATGAGGAGGGCACAGTACAATATCATGGGGAGTTGCGTCTGAGAATCAGATTGGAAATACCCCCAGTTCCCACAACCTTCCAGTACGAACACCATTCAACTTATGGTATGTATGTGGGACCTGGGGTTTGATTCACCATTTAGTCTATAATTTCTTGAGGTAACAGGTTTCATTATCCAGGTATGGAAGGTAAACATTTGGGAGTGATTCAGCTTCATCTTGTAATAAAAAGTGCCAAGAATTTGCTGTCAAGACCAGATGGAACGTTAAGTCCATTTGTAAAAAGGTGAGCTGCCAGAGTTTTTATTACTGTTTTGTAATAAACTAAACAACATCCTTTACCTAAGGTGATGCGTATATATATTTAATACTATTTTTCTTTTGTGTAACTTAAGTTGTCTTATCCTGCCAAATAAACATGAATTAAAGCAAAGGACTCCAGTTCTAAGAAGACAAACCTCCCCTGAGTGGAATCACACCATCATTTATAACATCATGAATCAAGAAGATCTGAAGAGGTCACGCCTAGATCTCACTGTTTGGGACCAGGGCCTGAATGAGCTCTTTGTTGGCGGGACTAGTATGAGCACAGGTAACTCGAAACATATGATCCACATTGAGCATCTTGCTCATAGTAATCCTATGATACAATGGGTTAATAGGCTTGCATAAAAGCTTTTCATTTAACACACAGCCATTTCTATACTGAACCAAATGAATAAAAACAAAAGAGAAGAAACCAAATGTCAATGCCTAGATGTAAAATAAAAAGTAGTTTAGATGGTCAAATTCATTCAATAAACAGTAACAGCACTGCAGAAGGGTGACGATTCAAGGGTGACAGGGAAATAAGAGTATTCCCATTCAAGCTTATGAGGCACTTGTGGAAAATTGTATTTTTTATTTTAAATGGAATGCTATGAAACAACCTGTGTTTAAAGTTACACCTTTGCAGAGAGGAAAAGTTGTAGAGATCAACTGTCTCCTGCATAAAAATTAATTATTGCATCCACCCATAACCAATATTTTAGTTTTGGGTCTATACCAATGGACTGCTGTACCCACTGACTTTTCATAGGTCTCATGGCTTGCTTTATACCATATGGTTGAAAATATCCCCGAAACAAGATAAATAGGGAACTCTACATTGATTGCAACCACCTCATAATGAGCACCATAGGTGTTCAGCAGTGGGAACTTGGGTGCAGAGATCTCACTAATGAAGTCCGCAAAGGGTGATACATTAGCTTTCAGTCCTGGGAGAATGGCACCAGTAGTTTGGCATTTTTAGGTGTAGAGAGTGATGCCCTACCCTTAAGGGCCCCTAACCAACAAGCCTATCTTTGGCTCTCTCTATATAAATGTAAAACCCTTGTTTTCATACTCACCTCTCCTGTGCTGGTGTCCTCTACATTGCACACCAACTTCCTCCACCAAAGGATACCAGCAGGAAAATCAAAGAGACAGAATCCAGTGCTTTGCTCCAAGAATATTAGGCTGTATATTAGTGTCAGGGAATCGGGTTCCGTCCCCTGGGTCAGCCGCGCCGGCGTCTGGTTGCTAGGCGACCTGCCGGTCACGTTCCCTCCAGGGCTTGTACTCTCAGACGTCGCTCTCAGACACATACAGTGTCTAAGTGACAGGCAGAGTAGGCCGGCCTTCACACAGCATTTCCGTTACTAGGAGACGGTTGGGAGGGCCACTGCTGACGACTCCACCCACACACACCTGCCTCTCCTACAAGAGCTAAGAAGGCTCACTTGCTCAGCGTTCTAGCGAGGTAGAAAGTCAAGCAACTTGCTAGGGCATTCACCTCCACCATCCTGAACCTTGCTGTCCTCCTCCAGAGGATTCACAGCCGTGAAGCTTCCACAACCAGTGGCTCGGGGTATCTGGACTGTTTACACCAAATCGCAAGTACCACCTGTATTCTCAGTCTGATACAAGATTGCATATCCTCCATTGGCTTGAAGCGACAGTACTCTATTGAATGCCTGCAGCTCACTTACCTTATATATATATATATATTACTGCTATCCTGATTAACTGAACCGTGCATCATTATCCTACCACTTAACAGTACCATCATTGTATTGCCTTGCATTAGTGGAGTTAACTAGTGTAACTACAAGTCCCAACACGGCCCCAATGAATGACAATTGAGGACCTATATTGTGTTCACAATCCTGTGGTGGTGTATGATGTGCTAGGGGTTCCGACCTCACTCATTCAATACAGAGTGCGACAGTGAACCCTCTAACTGAGCCATCCACAGAGTCACTCCGCAGCTGAGATCCACACACACAAGCTTGCTGGACATTACAATTAGTGACATGCGGTACCTCTGGTTCCGGGTAAGGCAAGCCCCAGCCTCGTCCACAGCACGTCCCGCAGCCCCGCCGGCCGAAGCCCCTCCCCGGTCCCCAAGCTAGTGTGAAGGAGGTAGGGAGGAGCCTTCCTGTCCCTCACTTGCTCGTCACTGCTGAGGCATCAAGATCGATGGCCTCAGTACTTTTTTTTTCTTTTTTTGAATGGACCAATGGCCCTTTGCCATTGGTCCAAGCCATCCACAGAGCTCACACCTCAAACAAAGAGTAGAGGCTGTGACAGCTCTTGCCTCAATAGTTAGGTTACACAAGAAGTGGGAAAGCCCGCTGCTGTTTAAGCTAACTACCTGTCAAAAGCCAGATGCAGCACCACCTGTAATTAACAGGCAGCGCTCCATCAATGACAGGTTACACAGCAGGGAGGATTTCCCTGCTGTGTAACCTGTTAGAAGCCGCTCTAAATGGAGAAAAATCTGTCAGTTTCAGACTTGAAACTGACAGCTTTTTCCTCCATAATACCAGGTGAGGCTCTGCCTCCCCTGACCGCACATCCCTGCTGTATATACAGATACACATGACTATCAAAAGATCTTTTTCTTTCTAATATTTTAATTTTTCCCATGAATATGTACTCTGTTTATCATGTAGATCATCTACAAATGCATGGTTATGTCTATTTAGGAGAAAAATAAAAGCATGGTCAGTCAGCCCCAGCAGGGAAAACAACAACAGTTAGCTGAAATCCAACCCAACTAATCACTCATTTTCTGGAGAGTGCTAAGCACAGGGGTCTGCTGGTGTTAGCTGCCACCCATTAACATGAAGATCCTTTCCTGATCTAGCTGCATTGGCAACTATCAGTTAACTTCTGTGGGCACCTTAACAAGCCAGGGTTTCAATCTGACATCAACACTTTACACCTGACATGTCATTTTTAAATTCACTTTAATTTTGTAGCCGGACTGGAAAATTATTAGCTTTGGGTGAAGATTTACTGTAGGCTCCCAGTATCCAAATTCAGATTGGTCTATTTTTTTTCTCAACAGGTGATGAAGCCAGTGCATCAATCTACCACCAATCTGCCCAGTTAATATGGCAGCAACTTCTCGCTGCACCCAACACATGGGTAGAAGATTCTCTTGCACTATATTCCAATAAAGGGTCTTTTTGTTATTAAATTTAATCTCTGGATATTATGTTCCATACTCGTGTATCATCTTGCCATTTCTCAGCTTAAATCCCCTCATTAGATGAAGCTCAGCCAAGTGGATATTTGTATGAATAGAATAGAACATAGTCTTTGTTATTAAGTGATTGTGCTCTCTGTTGTATCTTATAAATTATTGCCAACTTTTTCCTTTTCCAAGCTATATGTTCACATGGAAAGACTTTATAGCTGAAGCCCCTCTATGCATGCACAAATCAGTAGGGTATGGTGAGATTGTCCTGAAGCCTCCTGGGATGTATGACATGATTCACTGGAGGCTGCAAGTGCCTAGGGCTATGTCATCCTCAAATAGGTGAGGAGAGAGGAAGTGCGAGCAAGTACCATGAGAAAAAGTATGTGATTATTTACCACGGTGGGTGGAGGAAGCAATTGGGAGGACATTATTTTATGTGTGAAGGTCTACTTTATTACAGTTGTTGCGTACTAATACATTTTAGCTAAATTTGATTTTGGACATTAAACAGATCCTATACTCAATATCAATTTAATACAACACATAAATGAATATCCTACTTTGCACATCGTAGTTTGTACATTTCCTTTTAATATTGTTTGGAAATGTGTGTACATTTATGGTGGCATTATGAAATTGTAGGTATTATTCCTTCATATGCAGTATTTGGTTTATATTATTTTATACTTAGTTTGTTGAACACAAAGGTTGTCTTTAACAGATCTAAAAAAGAAAATATTTTAGGGATGGTGGTGGTGATCTGAATGATTTGCTCTTACAGGAGGCAAGACATGTATAGTTTTTTTGGTCACAACACCTTATAGGCATGTTTGTCTGTCCAGTCATTTACATATAAGATGTTTGCCTACAGTTAAGGTATTCTGAGATTATTATGTACTGGATTTTTAAGTGCTGTCTATATGTCTATTTAAATTGGGCCTACAGAATAAAAATCCTTTGTCTAAACAGTCTTATGTTATTCTAGAAAGGTGTTGTTCTCTAAAGATCATGAAGGAAGCTCAAATGGTCATTATGAGCAATAGACATGTAAATTTAGTTTTGTTCTGAATGAATATTCGTCCAAATTTTGTGAAATTCAGACATTAGGATGCATTCAAATGAAATCGTCCGAATGCGAACAAATTCAAATGTTGCTTTAATGAAAATTTGGATTTGTCCGAATCTCTGGCCAATCTGATTTTTTTTCTTTTTTTTGCTCTTGGGGGTTGTATTACAGACCCGGTCAGGTGGCTTCCTGTTGTGGATCTTTCTGAAACGAAAATTCAGAGAGATACGAAATCGGAATAACGAACCACAAACTAAAGAAATAGAAATCCCAAACCATCTGAAGCGAAATGAAAGACATTTTTTCGGGGTTACATGTCTAATAAGCAACATGCATAGATATAACGGGTACGGCTGTATGTATAAGGTATATAACACTGGGGTTATATAAAACCATTGTTAGGTCAGCATGCACAGACACACACACCTTTGGTTTTACTTTATCTCTGCGGATAGAAACAGAAGTAATGAAATTCTTCCTTTACATTATTAGACATCAATGGGTAGGATCCCTGCATATGGGGCCAAATAAATCGTACTCATTTTCACAATAGTATAATGGCATTGGGCATTTTATTCTCATGTATTATCTAGTTACATCTATCCAGTGGTAACGGAATTATTTCTTAAGCTTTTGTGATGAAAAAAACCTCTATGCTGTTCAAGCTAGTACAATGCCCACTTAAAAAACAAACAAACCTGTGCTCTTCACAGTTACCCCTTGCCATGTGGCACACTGAAGGTGTTCTAACTTTTACATTTAGTTTAGTTTAAAGCGAAGTCCACTTTAAGACTATGTTTCATATTGCACTATAGAATTTGCTCTATTTGGGATGCTTTTATTTTTAGTGACGGACAACTGAATCTTAAAATAGGAGTTGGGTTTATATACAAATAGGAAATAAAGAAGGGATTTGGATAGGGAGACAGGAAAGGAAGTGGAAGAGGGGACTCGCACTCATTCTGCTAATCAGCTAATCCAATAATTCTGTCTTTCCACGCATGCCAGGGCCTTATGTGTCTCCTTGGAACACTACCATCAAATGGGTGCCAGCGAATCACATTCTTGCTTGCAGAGTCCAGACAAACTTGTTCAAGAGGTTATAAAACATTACCACTGTCCCAGCTTCTGATTTTTTTGTGCAGATCATTATACAGGATTAAAGTACAACCATAATGCCCCTGTTCCCCTGAAGCATGCTGCAATACTAAGCAGGTGTGGGCATCTGACTGTGGCATGGGCTACTGACCCTCAGGCATAGAACCATTTATCAATGTCAAAGCACAGAGAGCCCTGTTGTTGTTTTATGCTTTTCATATGCCTTATCACAAAGCCACATGAGATCTGTTCTTTCTGGAGGCAGCAGAGAGAAAGCCTTGTGCATCAGTCAGCTCACCTGCAGTATATAAAGGCCTGTGAACAGCTGGGACTAATAGTGAGGTCTGGCTACCAGGTAAAAGCTAGGAATGGAGACAAAACCCCCAGGATCCAGAAAAGAACATTATGGTTCCGAGAAAACAAAACCATAAGCACTGGAGCCACTCAGCATGTGAAGACGAGAAAGCTATTTGACACATACACACTGTCCACAATCCTGCCAGCCAGTATATATATATATATATATTATATACACACACATCTGTATTTATGTGTTTAACTACAATAGTATGATAAAACCTGTGATTTTGCATTCATAGCAAATTCAAATCACAGAATGCCATTGGATGAAATATTGTTCAAATCACAGAATGCCATTGGACGAAATATTGTAGCAGCTGAACGGGTAGGCAGGTCCAGTATGGTTGCCTACAGTTTGAAATTCCAGGGACACAGTGCTGTTGAAGCAGATTACCTGTGCTATTTATTACTCACAAATACTGGCTTAAAAACTAGCATGCAATATGATCTCATAGTGGCGTATTTACTACATTTGATAACACAATCCTGTTTTCTCTTTAAAAAAAAAAAGGATGGATGGGAGGAATGTGAAGCTGATTAATGTTCACAAACATCTAGATAACAGAAAAGTTTCAGAAACAAGCTCCATGCAATTGCTCATGCAAATCACAGACAGCTATAGCATCTATGGCTCGCTGATAGTTTCTTGGTCAGCCAGTTATACTGGATATATAAAATTATCCATAACACCTTCAAATCTCCCCTTGGGGACAGCAGAGCAATGATATCTCACATTCCTCAGTAACATCTACTCAGGTCCTCCTGTACTTTGTGCATTCTCTGCATTATAGTAGGCAGGGCAGGCCAGCTGAGTTATCTACATTAAAGAAATGCACATGTTGTAGCTGGACTTAGTCATGAAGTAAGACGCAGCCTAATGATGTAACTGGACAAAAGTGTGCAGGGAATGTATGTATGGGAGAGAAAATGTTTGACAAGCCCCTTAAGGAACAAATATACAGTAAACTGATGCAACACTATAGCACTGTGATGCTGGTAAGACCGATATGATTTTTGAAGCAGATAAAACTATCTAGGTATAGGTATTGTAATATACATTTGTGCAAGTTTTCAGATTATTCAGAAGTGAGAAAAGGACCTCATTAGACTGAACCAGGTGTCCAAGCTATGGGCATTCGAGTATTTACACATCTTTAACATGCAGTAAATGATCAAAATATCCTCAAAGTTCACAAGGAAGCAGTGAAGTCCAAAAAGTTGAGTCTCAGCTCTTTTCAAGCATTTGCTTTGTGCTTACATTAGAAATGACAAGGCTGACAGGCCTTACTGCTAGGAGGGGGCAGTAGAATTAGTTGAACTACTAAAGTGAAAGTGCTTCTGCTGCAAACTTTGAGGTTTAATTTTTCCACAGTGCCTTCAGCTACAGTGAATTGAGGGCTTGTTTTAAAACACATTTACTGCTTGTTAAGAATAGGCAAATACTTGAATGTCCATAGACTGGCCACAGCTGCATTTTAAAGGTATCCGTAGATATAAGATGATCCTGAGCTGATCCCCAGGTTATCCTTAGAATGTCCATGTCCTAAAACTTATATCTCAGTTCATGGAATATGCTGACAATTTGAATCACCTAACAGTTTCTTATGTTTCTTCAGGACTCTGAAGGTGAGAGTTCTGCTTTTGGATTCCTAGGTCTGCATACCTGCCGTGACGATCACGAGTGGGTCCCACTCTTCCAGCTGGATACTGAATTTATTTTTTAAGTAAAATGCAACAGTGAGTGGTAAATCTTTAACTCGGGTGGAAACTCCCCATAACTAAGTGGCAAAAGTGCCAGTAACTATGACTTGAAGACTTTGCCACTGGAGTATGCTAGAAAAATAAAACGCCATCAGATGATTCAACCAGCCAGCCAGTTATCTATAACTGAAATATTACTTTTGGGTTGACTGGCAATATCAGATTCTATGGGTGAACAGTAATTCCATCCAATACTTTTAGGAGAACTCATTGAACAATATTTGGTGGCCTGCTTCATACAGACACTTTACCAAATATACTGCTTTACTTGATATAGTCACATCTCAGGTCGGATGCACATTCAATTATATACAGTAATACCTTGGTTTACAAGTAACTTGGTTTGAGAGCGTTTTGCAAGACAAGCAAACATTTCTGAAAAATGTTGCCTTGTTATACAAGCAAATGTCTTGCAATAAGAGCAAAATTTTGTAGAAAAGCGCCACCCGAATAAGGCTGTAGCTGTGTGAGCGATGAGTCTGTTTAACGACAACACAATGTCACATTGGATAGATTCCTTGTTATGGTTTCACGAAATGAAAAAGATTCCATTGAGTCAAGAGATAGCAGTGATTCCGTTAGCGATAGTGAAAGTCGTCCTACACAATAATCCTTCTCTCTCTCGTCCCCCTCACACCAACCACAAAGGTATGGGTAATTGGTTTATTTGTCTTTATATTTTGTACAGTATTATATTACAGTACAGTATTGTAATCATTTGTATATGAATATTTTTGGGTTGTGGAACGAATCATCTGAATTTCCATTATTTCCTATGGGGAAGTTCGCTTTGATATACAAGCGCTTTGGATTACAAGCATGCTTCCGGAACGAATTATGCTTGTAAACCAAGGTATTACTGTAGTTGGTTTGGTTCAAACTTGAAAACGTCTAAAGTCATCACAGCACACTATCATTCCTTTATCCAATAAAGTGCTCATAACATAGGATGTTATCCATGTTAAGAATGTTGAAATGAAGTGCATAGGAAAAGTGTGTCCAATGTTTGCCTTGGTATTGTTCTGTAACCATAAGTAATCATTTAATTGCATGTCCAACCAAAACCATTTCTTTTAGTTTTTGGATGTACTGGTGAAGAATTAAGACCCTTTGTCTTAAGACAGGAAGTAAGGCTAAATTTCCAACAGCAACAGACAGAATAAATCATTTTTTTCTAGGTATATTAAGGGAAGGCTGGAACCCCTGTCAGCGTTTTAATTCTATGTAAAGTCAAATACTGTACATCCATCCTTAACGTGTTTCTATGTATAGAAGAATACATCCATCCGTAGCATGTGTCTCTGTTCTGGCATCATCTCCGATGACCCCAGGATGGTGAAACATGTTAGGGATACACTGATCTTTTGGTTATCGCCTCTCCATTGAGCTACATGGACTGCACAACCATTAGCTATCCCCACATATCTACCTGCTCAGAGCACAGACTGGATGCCTGCACCCACTTATCCATGACAAGGCTCACCTATGTTATCGTATCTATGGAGGAGCAGTGTTGTTACTCAGGGCTACTGTCCTGATTTAGACTACAAACACCTCACACTTTCCTCTTCTCCATAGAATGAGTAGGTTTTGTAGGTTTTTTGTAAGAGAGATAGCTGGGAACAATGTAACTGATAAAGAGTGCCGCATAGACAGAGAGCAACGGCAGTTATCAGCAGACAAGATTCCTAGCAGAATCAACAGGTATTTTTTTGCAGTTACCAAACATATAAAAAAATGATTACAATGATATATTTAGCAGACCAAAATGACCAAATAGGAGAAGTTTGTTAGTAGGTTTACAATAGAGCTGCAGCTAACGATTATTTTCAAAATCGATTAGTTAGCCGATTATTAAGTTCGATTAATCGGTTAATCGGATAAAAAATAAAATACATTTTAAAAAATGGCTCCAGTGATGGGACTTCTAGTTTGTATTGAGATTGCAGTCCATCACAGGAGCAAGCTTGGAGCAGTAGAAGTAAAAAAGAAAAAAAAGTGTGGTGTACAATATAGTGAAATGAAAAGTGTACAATTATACAGCAATTAATGCAGAATACCACCAGCTATAGAGGAATACAATAAATCCCAGCAATAGTACATTATAGCTGGCGGTATTCTGCATTGCAATGTATAATGTACTATTGCTGGGTGTTGTAGTCCTCTATAGCTGGTGGTATTCGGCATTGCACCACTGTATAATGTATTATTGCTGGGATTTGTTGTACTCCTCTATAGCTGGTGGTATTCCTTGATTTGTAGTCCTCTATACAGTGCAATGCAGAATACCACCGCCTATATAGGAGTACAACAAATCCCAGCAAAACATTATACATGCAGTGTACAATGTATTGCTGGGATTTGTATTCCTATATAGCTGATGGTACATTGCTCTGTATAATATACAGCACAATGTACCATCAGCTATAGAGGAATACATATCCCAGCAATACATTATAGAGCACCATGTGTGGGTGGGAGTGCAGGCTTACCTGAACAGTCTTCCAGCAACTTGTTTCTGAGATCGGGCCTGTCTATCGGCGGCTGTCATCCCCCCCACACCTGCTCCTCCTTACTTCTTCTCCCCGCGTCCCTGTGCCGATCGTGGATTTGGACGGGCGGTGAGCGTGAGGCGCGGAGGAGGTGCGGGAGCGTGGATGCGGGCAGGTCTGGCAGCGGCGAGCGTGAGGTGGGGGAGGAGGTGTGGCAAGCAGCGTGTGTTAAGCCGTGAACAGGGCCAACCAATCAGGAGCCGATTAATCGATTATTGAAAAAGTTGACAACTTTTTCAATAATCGATTATAATCGATTATGTCGATTAGTTGTTGCAGCCCTAGTTTACAAGCCTTTTAAACATGACTTTTTTCATATATATTTATACTACGTTTGTCATTTACAGACAGTCCCCAGGTTACGAACAAGATAGGGACTGTAGGTTTGTTCTTAAGTTGAATTTGCATGTAAGTTGGAACAGGTACAATTAAGTGTAACTCCATCCAAAATGTTTTTTTTTTCTTGTTTTAGATAGCATAGGGAAGGGTTAACCCCCTGTAACATTTGTTTTGCTGTTTGTGCCCCTGTACAGAAGATTTCACCTCACTTTCTGTCCCTGTGACAATTGGATTTTGTCAATTTTGGGTTGTAGTGGAAACAAGGATTGGTGATAAAGCTTCAATGGAGACACCTTTTTCCCATGATCACTCTTACAGGAGTGAATTTCCCTTCCTAGGGGGTGGATTTCCTTTCACTTCCTGTTGTCTCAAGGACAGGAAGTGAGATTAAATCTTTCCAATGAGGATACAGACAGCAGTAAAAGCCTTACAGTGACCCGGGAAGAAGAGGTGGGCACCTCTCATCTGCATGTCTAACAAGAGCCAACTTCCTGTACAGCACTACGAACCAGACCCAAAAAGACGGGCACTCCTCGCCAGCAGGAGCACGGTAGCATTACAACTACCCCTGCTGTACAGTAATAGCCTCCGTTTGTAAGTAGGAGTCGTATGTAAGTTGGATGTATGTAACCCGGAGACTGCCTGTGCATGGCAGATTATTGCTGCAATGCATTTGGAAAAGACTATACTCACAAATAAACCAGTGACAATCTGAATGTAGCACAATGTCTTAATAATAAATTCATTGACACAATGCTTTACTTTATTTTTTTTTAAATGTTTTAACACTCAAAAATTTGATCTGGCTTATATGTTAACCATCAAGGCTGAATACATATTTTTTGAAAGCAGTGAAAAATTACACAGAAAATATATGGCACAGTATTCACCCAAGAAATCTTTAATCAAAGGCATACACCAATGCGATTTACAGTGAAAAAAAAAATAAAAACAAAATGACCCATCTGCATCAGTGTATACAATCTGGCGCCAAACAGCTGACTTTCTCATGGAAAAAAATATATTTTGCTCCAAAGTAAAAGGACAAAAAGCCTTTTGGCACCACAATTTCAACTGTTAATTATTAAGCTTGATAAACATAATCTCTAATAAACTATTTACTTAAATAATTGTATGGTGCAAAAATGAGCTGCGCCTGCTCGGGGCAACCGTAAAGCATTTTGGCCCCATTATAGAAAACCTCTTTTCGCTACGATGCTTTCTGCATGTAGTGGTCTAAATTCCAGAAAGTGGAGAATAAACAATATTTTCAAGCCGTTTTTTTCTGCTTTTGTAGCCATTTAACGTCAACTATACATTATTATTAAAATAGCCTTCCAAAGATTCTCAAAGGAAATACAATGCGTTTCTGACACTGGACGTCCTTTACATAGCTTCAAACTCATCGATTCTCTGTTTTGTGTTGCCCTGTCGAATTTGCCGCAGAGTCTTGTACTTGTCGCGGCCCGCTCGCATGTTCTCTGTGTGCAACAGGTCGTTGTGAGTTTTCTTGGTGTCATCCCGTGCTTGAGACAATTCACTTGTCAGAGCCTGTAATGGACAAAGAAAAGACAAACTGATGTAGCTCACTTGAGTACTTACAATAGGGCCGAAATGCACTTTTGTGTTCCAGTGTGTAGCTATAACGTGTGTCACCACAACATTACATACCCTCAGTTCGTTGCAGTACTATTCATTTTGAATGGCACTCCAACACACTAAGGCAATGCAGCTCTGACGCACATGCGTTGCAGCACAGTAAAATGCATAGTAACACACTACTGTGCGTTGAAGAGTGCTGCGTCAGCAAAAAAGCTGCATGTCCATATTTTGTGCCTGTTCTTGTGTGTTTGCAGGCCCGTTACAATGAATGGCCTGTCTTAATGCAATGCACATTAAGGTTTGACACAACATGTGTTGACGTGTATATGTTAATGCAACACAACGGCAAAGTGTGAATGGGCTCTTACGTGATCTACAGACTTTTTTAAAAGTGGTGTAATAAGAAATGCATAATATGGATTTTATAAGTTATGGAGTGGGAAACAACAAAATAAGCATTCACTTTTGAAGGACTATATATCTTCTTATAAAATAATCCCCTCACTATCGCTATGGTAATATATAAAAGTCATAAGGACTATATAAAAAAACTGCATTTTGCATTCTCACCATTAGCTGCCTCTGTACACGCTCATTTTTCTCTGCTTCCGTAATGCGATTCTCCTCTTTGCGGTCATCATGAAAGTTGTCATATGTGAACTCTGCACTGTACCCCACTCCATCCTCTGGCAGGTGCTCATTCACGTAATCTTTGACGGGCTCATATACAGGTGGAGGTGGCAATGGAGGGGCACTCATAACCATGTGCAGCTCTTCCTTAGTTCTTAGCAGGTCTGTCTGGGCTTCCCTTGCCTGGTTACCAAAAAAAGAAAACATAAATTAAACTATATTTCAACCAAATTACAATTAAAAAATAGCAGAGTTTTGAGTTTTAAGAGACGATTGGGTTATATTGCTGCCTATAGGGTGATTTAGACACTGGCAAACAAAACAACAGTGACAAGCCTGTTATAACCCCTACCACTCCCAGCATGTGTCAGTTTTGTAGCAAGGAGTGTCGAGAGGACCAACACACAGATGGGTGGGACCTGTGTCCTCCAATAAACTTTCAAGAAAAGGATTCTACAGTTCTGAATCAGTGGCCCCTGTCTCTCAAGATCTGATGTTCAAAAGACATGCCATTAAAGCCAATGACTGTGAAGCAGGATGGTGAACTGGCCCCTGGGACAGAAGAGGCGGTCGATCTGCTGGGAGTATGATAAGGTTGGAGAACAACATTTATCTGGGCCAGCTCGGAGCTATGAGTATCACCTGAATGCCCTCCATCCTTTGAAGGAGACAATGAAGGAGTTTCAAAAGAGGGGAAGCATAGATCAAGATTTTTGCTGACCCCAGGGAAGTACCAGAACATTCACTGCTTCCACCACAAGTTTTTTTGCACCTGCAAACAAGATTCCTTAGTCTATTGACGATGCTGTGGGTTGAGTGCACATCCGGTGTTCCAGAACCTGTGACACAGGTTCTGGAACACTACCAGGGACCATTCCCCGGGGTCCAGATGATGCTGGCTGAGGAAGTCTGCCTGCCAAATGTCCATGCCTGGAATATAAAAGGTGGACATCTTCCATTTT
This sequence comes from Nanorana parkeri, assembly GCF_000935625.1. Taxonomy (NCBI): domain Eukaryota; kingdom Metazoa; phylum Chordata; class Amphibia; order Anura; family Dicroglossidae; genus Nanorana; species Nanorana parkeri. Next base: position 583,247 of record NW_017307018.1, on the reverse strand, counting down.
TAGGTTGGCATGCACCACACCAATAAGAACCAAAATGGTCTCTCTAGGCCTGGAAGTTATGGCCAGCAACTCCTCAGGGGCAGTCTCATCCTTGACTCTATCAAATCAAGCCTCTGCAACCAAAGGCTGCTAAGGCCACAGGCAGGTCAGAAAAAGTTGCTGCTATGGAAGGCATTGAGGTAAGCTTATATACTCTGCGGTTGGAGTCAGCAATAAAGTTGCAATTTACCCCTAACATCATGCATAACTGCTGTGAAATCCTCTCCAGTTACCGCCGGGTGGGAGGCAAGAAGCGCTCCAAAGATTGTAAAGATTCAAGCAGGGTACAGCAATCCAGGCTGTTGGTGTCAGGTTCTGAAGAACTACACTGCAGGCCACTCAAACCGTTAGTGGATTTCGAGTAGGGCTGCAACAACGATTCTCATTATCGATTAGTTGATTTTCAATTAGTTACCGCTGCTCCTTTGTTCTCCTCCCCGCTGGTGCTGGCTGCAGCAGTCTCTGTCCCTTTCAATCCTCGCTGCTCTCCCCGCCTGTATCGGCAGAGGCAGCAGCGACACTGACCACTGCAGCCGGCACCAGCGGCGAGAGGAAACTGCAGTGACCCTGCAATCCCCCCCCTCTGCCTGCCCTGTTCTTCCTCCTCTGCTCGACCCGTTCTTTCTCCTCTGCCCGCCCCATGCCTTCTCTGCTGCCCGCCCTGTTCCTCCTCCTGTACTTTCTCCTTCAGTTCCCTCCTCTGCTGATTGACAGCAGGCACAGCGCGGGTGCAATAGCCAGCCTGCTATTGACTATTACAATTTAAAATAACCAATAAAAGGCTGGCTATTGCTCTAACAACAACTAATCGATTATGAAAATAATAGTTAGTTGCAGCCCTAATTGTGAGCCAGAAACACCATACCCAGCAGGAATCCACCTCTTGTGTTTGGGATCCAACATGTTGCACTGCAAGCAGGGAACACTTAGCTGTTACAAGGTAAAACCTTGAGTACTCACAAACCGACTGCTGGAAGCAGTGAAAGGAAAGTTCAAAATGCTGGAAGTGATCAGGTCACTGTAGTCAGCAACAAGGACTAAACAAGTTGGAACCACACATCTCTTGTGATTAGAAGCATTGGAAGGAAGGTGCTACCTCACTTTGAATAGTCGAAAAAGAGTACAAAGTGTGCGATAATCTACCTAGTGACACAGCACTCAATTTCTCAGTTTTAACCCTTTCCGTGGGACCTGCAGAAAAAAAGGATAGTTCTAATAAAAAGAAGTAGCTCTCAATGCCGGCCCATATTAATGAGACTGGGTCACACCGGAGACTGCCATGGCTCTGAGCCTGAAAAGCCCTCTGCAGCTAACACAGTACACAGAGGTCTGGAAAGCCACAAGCAGAACCCAGTGCCGAAGATCACATTTCAGGCAGGCCCCCCAATCATCCAATTCATGAGGGTCTGGCCTTCAAAGCTGAGGATAAGCTAATCCAGATAGATACACAAAAAAAATGGCTAGCAAAAACAGTTAAACCTTTCTCAATAAAGCAAAGACTTCCCTCCTCCTAAGACACGAGGAAAAACCCTGAGACACGCTGGGAGTGGGCAGGGGTTATTCCAGGCTAGTCAATTAATTTGTTTAATCCTCCTGTAGATGGTATTATAACCCAATTGTCTCTGAATCTGGTGTCCCTCAATAAACGAGAAAAAAATACCCTTTGAGAATTATGTAATGATAAAAAATACAGAAGGAAAATGAACATTTATATGCGACTATATTAAAACACAGCTAGGATTTGTCAGATTTTTTTTACAGACGCAAACACATGTACACCAAAGTTATGTAGGAAATGTAGAATACAATGGATATATTGCCTATTGCAAATGCATTCCTTTTAGTCTTATTAAATAGGAATGAAAAGAGAATGAAAAAAAAGTGCAGTAACCCATGGCAACCAATCAGACAAACCTTTAGCTGACTACATTGAAGTGTTACGGTTTACTGCACTTTCACATTCTTCTATTTGAATAACCCCATTTCTGATACTCAAAGATGAAGCAAGATTCACTGATCTTAGTAATAGTTCTACTATTGTGGCAACTTTCCTAAATCAACAGCAGTAGTTTCAAAGCTTGTCCTAAAATGCCAAAAGCAGGGCATGTTTTCTACAGCTATGTAAAAAGATGTGATAAATTTACCAAAATATTACTATGGGTTATATTGTGAATATATACAGTATATGGTGAAACACATACAGATATTGTGATTTAAGCCTTTAGAGACATGTCATTGTAACAAATGGTTAAAATTTGGCATATGTAACAAACAATCAGGTAAAACGGTGCAAACTATAGCAGACTAAACATCTAATTAAGCACAACGTGTCATAATTTCAATCCAGGAGACCATATCAAGAATAAACAGATTAATGTAGTAGAAACTATTTCTATGGTCACTAAAAGACAAAAAGGAAATGTGAATGCATACCCTCGACTGCCATTCGCCCGCCTCATCTTCTTTGGCTCTCTTTGCTTCCTCCAGAAGGGTAATTCTGTTTGTATACTCTGCAAGCTCTAAGGCCTATGGGGAAACACAAAGGTGTGAGCACACAGAAATATCTGTTTTATGGCAGGTAGAAATGTGTTCATACTATGAAGACATAAATCAGGGCAAGGTGGTGAGAGGCTCTTCAGCCTCCCTCTAGCGCAGCACTGTCAGTTCTCACGGCAAGCAGCCAGTCAAAATATGCTGCCCGGTGCCGAGTGTCAGCTTGAGGTGGGGTGAGATGGGGCCATGGATGCGAGGGAGGTCCATCCATACATGCATTGCTTACAGCTTCCTCATGTGTCCTGTAGAGGTGCCTGGACTGGAGTGACGTCAGATTATAGCTCCTGGCACCTCTACAGGGTGCGTAAGGGAGCTGTATCAGCAATGCACATATGGATGGACCTCTGTCATAGCACAGTAGCCTACACTGAACTCCAGGCTGAGGATCCACTCCAGTTCTCGTAAGATAGGTAGCTGGCTGGATCTTAAGTGTGCGAGATTGTGTATGTGGTTGTGTGTGTTTTTGAGGGCCCGTTCACACTAGTACAGTGTATTAATCGCACAGTCCCGTGCGATTAACGCACTGTACCACGCAAAATTGCACCTACCGCGCATTCTGGTGTAAAAAGTGTGTCGCATTCCCATTCGTTTGAATGGCACCCCAAACGCACCTCCCACCCACAGTTTGATCGCCACCATGCGTTGCAGTGCAGTGAGATTTGGGTCATGACCTAATGACAAATGTGGGTCCTGAGGTTACACAGGTTGAGAACCACTGCTCTATAGGGTCCCAGACCTGGGACATTACAGACACTTAGGGCCCCACTACAGAACAGGTGTGCATTACTTGGTGGCAGCAAATCCTCATCTTGCCCTGTAGATGGCAGCAAATTCTCATAATGCAAACTGTTGAGGAAGGCTAGGTGGAACACCCTACTAATGAGAAAATGAGTGACGGGGAGCACTCTGCAGGAAGTATGTGTGTGTGTGTGTGTGTGTGTTCGGGTAAAATACAAGCTGCAAAGAACAATAGGAGTGGACAAGAGACATTCAGAAAGTGGGATCTCACCAGCTGCTCCTGGCTCTTCATCTGATCAACAGCTTGTCTCTCCAGCTCGTCTTTGGCACGGAGAGCAGCAATGCGTTCAGCTTCCAGTCTTTCTGCTTCTAACTGAGCTCTTGCCCGCTCATTCTCCAGCTCACGGGCTCTCTTAATCTGTTCAGATAATTCTGTTTAACAAAAGTACAGACTGTGTCAATGAGGATGTCTTTCAATCAGTGCAGTCTGTACAAAGAAATTGCATTTTGTGATGGACTGTGCCACTCTGACATATAACAATGAAATGCCCATTTTACAGGCTGGGCAACAGATAATTTCAAGTGCCAAGGTGGTATGACTCAATTGTCAGCTCTTCTGCTTTGTACATTTCATGATGTCTATTAGTCATACTTTCTCTTGGTCATCCTACAGGATGCCTCTTCTGCTATACCAAACCCCTGACTAATTACAGATAATGCCATCTCTTCCTTGCCATTTATGTTATACAGTTTCCCATTAAAATCACATACAGTATGATTTCAGGATTATCGGTACTCAATACAGAAAATTCAGTATCGGTGCATCCCGGGCACAAATTTTAAGGCACTTTCATTAGAAGGCATGTGATGTTGTAAGACACACACACACAGTGTGTGTGGAAAATAATTATTTGATCCCCTGCAGGTTTTGCAAGTTTGAAAAAACACATGATACAAATGTTATAAATTGAGTTGCAGTTCAGTTAGTAAAAATAAGTATTTGATCCCCAAGCAAAACATGACTAAGTACTTGGTGGAGAAACCCTTGTTGGCAAGCACAGAGGTAAGATGTTTCTTGTAGTTGGTTACCAGGTTTGCACATCTCAGGAGGGATTTTGGTCCACTCTTCTTTACAGATCTTCTCTAAATCCTTAAGGTTTCTTGGCTGTCGCTTGGCAATTCAAAGTTTCAGCTCCCTCCATACATTTTCTATAGGATTAAGGTCTGGAGACTGGCCAGGCCACTCCATAACCTTAATGTGCTTCTTCTTGAGCCACTGCTTTGTTACCTTGGCGGTATGTTTTGTGTCATTGTCATGCTGAAAGGCCCATCCATGACCCAACTTCAGTGCTCTGGCTGAGGGAAGGAGGTTCTCATCCAAGATTTTACAATACATGGCCCCGTCCAGTGGCCCTCCAATGCGGCAAAGTCGGCCTGTACTTTGAGCAGAGAAACAGCCCCAAAGAATAATGTTTCCACCTCCATGCTTGACTGTAGGGATGATGTTCTTAGGGTCACAGTCAGCATTTTTCTTCCCCCAAACACAGCGAGTCAAGTTAATGCCAAAGAGCTCCATTTTTGTCTCATCTGACCGCAGCACTTTCTCCCAATCCTTCTCTGAATCATTTAGATGTTCATTGGCAAACTTCAGATGGACCTGTACATGTGCCTTCTTGAGGAGAGGGACCTTGCCGGCATTGCAGGATCTCAATCCATGGCGGTGTATTGTGTTACCAATGGTTTGTTTGGTGACTGTGGTCCCAAACAAACAGGGGGGCCCGGCCAGGACATCCCCGTGATGCTAAAATGGGGCAAGCAGTGGGTAATTCTGTTTGTATACTCTGCAAGCTCTAAGGCCTATGGGGAAACACAAAGGTGTGAGCACACAGAAATATCTGTTTTATGGCAGGTAGAAATGTGTTCATACTATGAAGACATAAATCAGGGCAAGGTGGTGAGAGGCTCTTCAGCCTCCCTCTAGCGCAGCACTGTCAGTTCTCACGGCAAGCAGCCAGTCAAAATATGCTGCCCGGTGCCGAGTGTCAGCTTGAGGTGGGGTGAGATGGGGCCATGGATGCGAGGGAGGTCCATCCATACATGCATTGCTTACAGCTTCCTCATGTGTCCTGTAGAGGTGCCTGGACTGGAGTGACGTCAGATTATAGCTCCTGGCACCTCTACAGGGTGCGTAAGGGAGCTGTATCAGCAATGCACATATGGATGGACCTCTGTCATAGCACAGTAGCCTACACTGAACTCCAGGCTGAGGATCCACTCCAGTTCTCGTAAGATAGGTAGCTGGCTGGATCTTAAGTGTGCGAGATTGTGTATGTGGTTGTGTGTGTTTTTGAGGGCCCGTTCACACTAGTACAGTGTATTAATCGCACAGTCCCGTGCGATTAACGCACTGTACCACGCAAAATTGCACCTACCGCGCATTCTGGTGTAAAAAGTGTGTCGCATTCCCATTCGTTTGAATGGCACCCCAAACGCACCTCCCACCCACAGTTTGATCGCCACCATGCGTTGCAGTGCAGTGAGATTTGGGTCATGACCTAATGACAAATGTGGGTCCTGAGGTTACACAGGTTGAGAACCACTGCTCTATAGGGTCCCAGACCTGGGACATTACAGACACTTAGGGCCCCACTACAGAACAGGTGTGCATTACTTGGTGGCAGCAAATCCTCATCTTGCCCTGTAGATGGCAGCAAATTCTCATAATGCAAACTGTTGAGGAAGGCTAGGTGGAACACCCTACTAATGAGAAAATGAGTGACGGGGAGCACTCTGCAGGAAGTATGTGTGTGTGTGTGTGTGTGTGTTCGGGTAAAATACAAGCTGCAAAGAACAATAGGAGTGGACAAGAGACATTCAGAAAGTGGGATCTCACCAGCTGCTCCTGGCTCTTCATCTGATCAACAGCTTGTCTCTCCAGCTCGTCTTTGGCACGGAGAGCAGCAATGCGTTCAGCTTCCAGTCTTTCTGCTTCTAACTGAGCTCTTGCCCGCTCATTCTCCAGCTCACGGGCTCTCTTAATCTGTTCAGATAATTCTGTTTAACAAAAGTACAGACTGTGTCAATGAGGATGTCTTTCAATCAGTGCAGTCTGTACAAAGAAATTGCATTTTGTGATGGACTGTGCCACTCTGACATATAACAATGAAATGCCCATTTTACAGGCTGGGCAACAGATAATTTCAAGTGCCAAGGTGGTATGACTCAATTGTCAGCTCTTCTGCTTTGTACATTTCATGATGTCTATTAGTCATACTTTCTCTTGGTCATCCTACAGGATGCCTCTTCTGCTATACCAAACCCCTGACTAATTACAGATAATGCCATCTCTTCCTTGCCATTTATGTTATACAGTTTCCCATTAAAATCACATACAGTATGATTTCAGGATTATCGGTACTCAATACAGAAAATTCAGTATCGGTGCATCCCGGGCACAAATTTTAAGGCACTTTCATTAGAAGGCATGTGATGTTGTAAGACACACACACACAGTGTGTGTGGAAAATAATTATTTGATCCCCTGCAGGTTTTGCAAGTTTGAAAAAACACATGATACAAATGTTATAAATTGAGTTGCAGTTCAGTTAGTAAAAATAAGTATTTGATCCCCAAGCAAAACATGACTAAGTACTTGGTGGAGAAACCCTTGTTGGCAAGCACAGAGGTAAGATGTTTCTTGTAGTTGGTTACCAGGTTTGCACATCTCAGGAGGGATTTTGGTCCACTCTTCTTTACAGATCTTCTCTAAATCCTTAAGGTTTCTTGGCTGTCGCTTGGCAATTCAAAGTTTCAGCTCCCTCCATACATTTTCTATAGGATTAAGGTCTGGAGACTGGCCAGGCCACTCCATAACCTTAATGTGCTTCTTCTTGAGCCACTGCTTTGTTACCTTGGCGGTATGTTTTGTGTCATTGTCATGCTGAAAGGCCCATCCATGACCCAACTTCAGTGCTCTGGCTGAGGGAAGGAGGTTCTCATCCAAGATTTTACAATACATGGCCCCGTCCAGTGGCCCTCCAATGCGGCAAAGTCGGCCTGTACTTTGAGCAGAGAAACAGCCCCAAAGAATAATGTTTCCACCTCCATGCTTGACTGTAGGGATGATGTTCTTAGGGTCACAGTCAGCATTTTTCTTCCCCCAAACACAGCGAGTCAAGTTAATGCCAAAGAGCTCCATTTTTGTCTCATCTGACCGCAGCACTTTCTCCCAATCCTTCTCTGAATCATTTAGATGTTCATTGGCAAACTTCAGATGGACCTGTACATGTGCCTTCTTGAGGAGAGGGACCTTGCCGGCATTGCAGGATCTCAATCCATGGCGGTGTATTGTGTTACCAATGGTTTGTTTGGTGACTGTGGTCCCAAACAAACAGGGGGGCCCGGCCAGGACATCCCCGTGATGCTAAAATGGGGCAAGCAGTATTTTTTCTCACTGCATCGGAACGGACTGCACTGGGGTGAACAGTGCACCAGAAATCCCATTGTGACGCAATCTTGATGCAGCTGCCAAAACGGAATGGACTGCATCTGGTGTGAACTAGCCCTTAAGTTAGTGGGTCCAAATAACAGCCAGGCTGCCCCTGTATTCCTCTCATAACAGGTTTAGTTTATTATTCTTCAAGTGAAGTTGACAAGATTTTTTTCTGATGAACAGGAATGTGCAGATTCCAGAAAACACACCTGAATTCCTTACAAAACTGAGGCAGCGTAGACAAGCAAATATTGCTCTGGACAATGGCATGGGGAATGTGCACATTTTAAGGGCTGTAGCCTTTTAGTAAAAAAAAACATTATGGTCGTCCAACATGCAGAGCTTATATTTAGGAAACATTTTTTTTGTTGCAGTCTCTTAAAAAAAAAATGGCCCGAAGAAATCAACATTTATTACCTATCTCTGCTCTCCTGGTCTTCTCTTCATAATCATGCAACCTGAGCATGAGTTCCTCCTTTTCTCTTATCATCTGTTCCTTTTCTTTCTCGACCACTTCCCTCTTCTTCTTCTCATTTTCCAGTTGTTGCCTGTGTAGAGCACAATGAACAGGGGAAAATTCTTAAACTTATATCTCTACTATAGAAAAAAAAACTCTGCTTGTTTTATGCTGCCAATGATGACATTAGCAAAACTATGTGAAGCAAGGCCATCCAGGACTACTTTTAGGGCCTGTGTGGGCGGGCTTTCAGCTTGATGCAATCAGTTTGAGGCCCCATTCACACCAGGGCGGTTGTGGATGAGCGCGGTTTCCGCATTGATTTTTAACCACTTCAAGACCAGGTGTTCAGACCCACATCCTGGCCAGGCCATTTTTCAGTGTTCAGCGCTGCGGTACTTTGATTGACGTTTATTCCGTCATGCAACGCTGTACTGAAATTAATTTTATACCATTTTTTGGGGACAGATAGAGCTTTCTTTTGGTGGTATTTAATCACCACTGGGGTTTTTATTTTTTACTATATTAAGGAAAAATTGAAAATGTGGGGAAAAAAAGTTTTTGTTTCATTATGTTAGGAAGCAATGATTATTACCCATATTTTTGGTAAAATATAAAAGACGGGGTCACGTCGGGTAAATAGACACCAAACATGTCATGCTTTAAAATTGCGCGCACCCGTGAAATCGCAAAAAACTACCATACCCAAAATTGACCATAGGCGACGCTTTAAAAGCTTTTACAGCTCATCAGTTTAGTGTTATCAGTGATTGATAGCCCTAGAACTATTGCTCTTATCCCGACGTTTGCGACGATATGTAACATGTGCGGCGTAATGGGCAAAATCGTCGTTTTCGCACGTATGCACACCCGACGCTAAAATATGTGATGGGTCCTCTTTATGGAGACATCAGGGGTCTCCAAGACCCCTAATGTCACCTGGGACCCCCCTGAAGAAGCTGATGAAGCAGAGATCTGCTTCATCAGCTTCTCTCCAGCATCTAAAGCTGGAGAGTGACACAAGAATGCGGACGTGATGTAATATACATCAGTTCCACATTCTGACAGCGGAGAGGGGACCGGAGGGAGGTCGTGTACCTCCCTCCCTCTGATCCCCTGTGACAGAGGCAGTATGCTGGTCCCGGGCTCGCACCAGGCACAGCAGAGCCCGGGACCAGCGGGAGGGGGAGCCACGGAGGGGGGCGCACATCCCGGGACCTCATACAAGCGATCAGCCGGCTCTATAGCCGGCGGATTGCTTGTATATTAATGGGCATCGCTGCCTTTTTTTAAATATCGGCATTTCCCGCTCGCCCAGCGGCACGCGCGAGGGGGCGTAGCTGAGCCCGTTCAGATCTAGAGAGCTCCTGGCCGGCCATTTTTTTACAACGGCCGGCCGGGAAGTGGTTAAAGGGCTGTTTTCGTTGCGTCTCAGCGCTGAAACACAATTAAAAACGCCCAAAAACCACGCTGAACAGCGCAGTTCCATTCAAAGCTGTATGGAAACCGCACTGATCATCGCGGCAAAAAAGGGTCAGGGAGTAATTCAGGTAGGGGGCGGTTCAGAGTGTGTGCACCCTCGCGGTCGCTTGAGCGGTCCTGGTGGGAACGGGGCCTGACATCAGTTTAAGATGCTTCTGAGATCATTCAGAATTCCTTTACTGATCCAGTTGATCTAAAGTTGACCTCAAGACCTGCTGCAAGGTTTGGGATTCCCCTAAACTTGTATGGGAATGCAAAACCCTGAAGCAAACAAAAGCCCATCAACAGATTACAGAGACTCTTTGGCTAAAATAAAACTGGTAAAAAATTTTGCAAAGAAGAAATGTAATACTCATCTCTCCCACTGCCTGTATTGCCGAACACTGTACTGAAATAGTGGTCTGTGAGAAGAACAACAGCACCCCCCACCACCATGGTCCATCCCCTCTGCCAACCCCCTCCCTCCAAGCTGGCCGCCTCCCTCCCCACTATGGTTTTCAGGGGCCCCTGCTTTTCTGGGGGACCTGGGACCATGGCAAGGTAGTTCAGGATGGAGAGCAGGGAGCAGAGCTCTGCTCCGTGTGGACAGTGAAACACCGTACACAGAGCCTTCCCATCTAAGCTGTCACAGGAGTTCCAGCACAATTCAATAAAGAGAACCTGTCACGTCCAAATGCTATCACACAGGGGCTTGTTAGCTCCTGTATGATAGCAATAAAGTTAAGTGGGGGGAAAAAATTGCTAAAATGTAATTTTTTAAAAAAAACCTCAGAAAATGTAAATAAGATA
>NW_017307018.1:572020-572575 GCF_000935625.1 Nanorana parkeri | reverse complement strand
CTTCTGTTCTAAGAAGTCTCTACTGTTATATTTTTATGAAGACTTTTTGCCTTTAAAATCAATGAGGATGAAATATTTTTGAATAAAATACTACAGAAAAAAGTCTTGTTTGTTGCTCAAACATTAAAGTGATATTAAAGTCAAAATGTTTTAAACGCTGATTAAATCACTTACAACGGATGCTGCTGCTTGATGTTTATATTTTAACTTCCTGCAGAATCAGCTGGTCCCGTGAGCACTGACCCAAATATAGGGTGGCTCCTTTCCTTTGCAGGTTCCTATGGAGCCACCTTTGTGTATGCTAATAAGCTGTGTGTGTCTCCACAAACACATAGGTATAGCAGGGCCACTACAACTCCACCCTGCTCCTTACCCCTCCCTTCTCCAAGCTAGATGGACAGCTGCTGGAGACTATGCTGTCCCTTGTGACCTTGTACTAGGCAGGAAGTTCAGGGAAGCCAAGCTGAGAGAGTTGGAGCGGTTTGGAAACATGATGACTGTAAATTTTTTGGCAAGCATTTGAAGAAATACTTTGCTGGCCGATATATATATATA
>NW_017307018.1:552000-571889 GCF_000935625.1 Nanorana parkeri | reverse complement strand
ATATATATATATATATCTCATTAATATGGATACATTACTAAAAAAAGATTGAGTGTTTAATACTACTTTAATGTAAGCATCAATTTAGTATAGTGATTACAGTTATTGCTGAACACGGCTGAAATGTGAAAATGACTCTGCTCCATAACCGCTAAACAGCTATGAGGTTAAACAAATATAGTTATAAAAGAGCTGCTCTATTTCCATCCCGGAGGAATCCTCATGCAAATACTTTATGGATATTAGTGTCTGAGAAAATTGTTATACCTGTTCTGTTTTGCCATATTAAGCCCTAGTTCATTTCCAGACATTGACTTATCTTATCACTAATAGCCTTGGCAATCATATATCCTATACAGCTCTATGCTATAGCATGATAACAAAGTCTCATTATTCCTTTGCTGCCTTGTATGTAACCCAACCATTCTTACCATATGCTCATGATACAGGCATACAGCAATTATTTAAACACAAACCTGGCTGCTGAACCAAGAGAATACATGGTATATAAAATCATGAAGCAACCATGTAATGACCTGTTCACTGTGAATAACATGTTTATGTCCTGGGCTTTACTTACCGTTCAAGCTGCTTGTGATTCTTTTCTTCCTTGGCCTGTGCTTTCATCTGCTGCACCTCGATGGTATCTGGCTTCCTGCGACGCATGTATAGCTCATGATTACCCATACACAACTGCAAGATCCGCTTGTTGATCCTCAGACGTGGAGCATAGAAGACAAAGTCCTACGTCAACAGAAGAATCAGTAACTACATTGATCCCAGAACTCTCAAACAATATCTGTAAGATCGATCATTAAATCTCAACTGAAGACAGATCTTTTTTGGCTAGAAGAGGGAATGCTAGATCCATTCTCAAATTTGTATTGCTGTCTGTATCCCTTTTGAGGATTTTTCACTAGGACTGCAACTAATGATTATTTTCATAATCGATTATTTCCCCCCCAAGGGTGGGGGTGGGGGGTTTGTTAATAGATGTCAGTCGCTATGTCAGTCTACTATTATTTTACAGGGGACCATCGGGGGGACACTTCTGATATGAGCTTATAGCAGAAGGGAGAAAGCTACCGACGTAAAGCTTACTGAGGTGGCCAGCTGGAAACAGTTGTGTTCTGCCGTAAGCTTTACATTGGTGGCAGCAAATGGGGTTAATGTGGCCAACTTTATTGTGATTTTTTTACGTTTCCATTCTTGGAGCGCAGATTACAAAAGAAAACATGACAGCTGACCAGTTACTCTGGACAATGGCCAGATTTCTTTTTTTCCCTTTTTATAAAACTGCCATCAAGAATGTGATTGTAAAAGACAAATATGGTACGAGCATTCAAGTAGGATACTTGAACTGTTATTGTAGTATAATATAGAAATCAACCTGAAAATGCTTCCTTTTTTTTTTTGGGTGGTATTTATAAAGGATAGGTAGTAGAGAGATCTGTACATACGGTATGTGTACTAAATCTATGAAAATACATGTACCACAGAGGTTTCAGTGGTTCCACAATATTCTTTTCTATCCCAAAATACAAACAGGGTACAATTTCTTCAAAATCTTGTAAATACAAATTCATACTAAAGCAGTAAACGCAACACCGCTGTCTGCTGACATAAAGCCCTTCATCAGAATAGAAAAGAGAATAGCATTGTAATGCTGCATGGGCATCAAAGCTAATTTATAAGTTACGTGCATGATAACTATTATTAATTGGTTACAAACCCAGAGAAAAATGATTGTATGTGAACTTACTGGAGCTTTCTTGTCAATTGGCTTTATAATAAACTTCTTATCATTGAAGGAAATATTTCTAATTTCACTCCAGGGAAATCCAATCTTAGGAGTCAGCCTAAGAGAAAAAGTACATTTTAGAAATATGATATTTGCATGCAGATGTTTAAAAGTTATTATTGTATTTGACATGCTATAGCGACAATGGAAGTCCTGGGCTCATTAGCCATCATCTTTGTTCAACCATAAATAAATGCTAAGTCATTAATTGCCGTGGGCCCTTTAGTCCAGGTCAGGTATACTTTAGCATTCTGAGGTATGAACTGCCACAGACCAAGGTACTGTTTAGAATATAGCAGGAACAAAGTAGCCGATTCGTGAAAAAGTGAGGGGAGTAGGATTTTTTAGCAACTGACCAAAGTATTGCTTACTGTTAGGCGAAAAAACTATCGCTAACAGTAAAGCACTCCCACCTAGACAATAAACCTCCTACCTGCCTGAACATTTGATATGTCACCCCTAGAATATCCCTAATAGCCCCAGAAGAATTGCCCATACTCCTTACCTTGACTTTTAAACTATCCCTAACACTTAACACCTAAAATATGACCTCATCTTTTAACCTGAGCCATTCTAACAGTGAATACCTGATTTATCAGTCTGTTTCAAGTTAACATGTCCCCCACTAGTTTATAGGCATTTAGGTTTTGCTTCTGCGATGAATTTGTGAAGCATTTTCAAAGGATTTGAAATGAGGCAGCTTTTACTGTATTTTGGTAAAGTTAGACTATATATTTTTTTAGTCACATACTTTTTTTAAGGAACTGTACTTTAAAAATAAAAATAAATGCTAGGTGGTAGAGCTTTTTTTCTATAGGTAGAAGTGACATGCAAAATCTCCTCTACCAAAAAAACTTCTTTCTCTAGCTCTTTGCAGTTTTTAATTCTGTATCCACTATGTTCAGAGCAGGCACGATGCAGCAACTGTGGGATGTCTAGATTGAAGCTGGGTTCCAGGGCAGGGCCACTCCACTGTGCATGTGCACCAGTCACATCATCTAGATGAAGATGTCACTGGTGTCAACAGGGACACCACTCAGCTAAACTGAACTTCTGGTGAACTACAAATACCAGTGTGCTCTGCAAGATACTGTAACCCAGCCTTGCAGCTCCACACTGGCTAACATGCAGACTAATCATTTGCTATATAGATTTACTCTGTTTCTCTACATTATATACACAGTACATGATAGGGTAGCTCACAACTTCTCTGATATCACAGTGGATTAAGTAGCTGCTGAACAACTAATCATATTTGGCTTACAAGTAATACTGGGACAATGGCCAGTAATGTACTTGGCAACATGCACGGAGAAAGTCACAATGGAGATTAAACTTTCCCGAAAACCCTCATGGTGCCAAGTTATGTGTTAGAGACTTGCAATTAAGTGATACCTAAAATACATACTGGAAATCTGCACTGATTAGCCTCCCACTGCTTTCTGAAACCAGCCCTTTATATTCATACGGGGAGCTGTTGGCTACAAATTCCAAGAATTCAGGTGTCTGACCTATCCACTTACAAGAAATAGAAAATCACATGCTGCGCACACAAGGTAACGTTGTAGAGGTAGCTGCTATAGGGTGTTCTGTTTCTGATCAGTCCTTTTACTGTGTTGGATGTAGCAGCTTGAAAAACCTGTTTGTGTCTCCATAGTGACACTGTAGGGTTCCAGCATTTCAAATAATGAAAAAAGTCCTGGCAGTTTCTGTTACGTAACCTACAGACAGGCACTCCTTGTTTCTCCACAGGGTGGAATCTGCAAGGTTGGCAGCTTACAAAAGAATGACTTCATGTACTCCTTTCTATTTCTTCAGAAAAGGCAGGATGGGGCTAACCACACCTTGTGCCTTACAGAGCTGCTGGGATTCAATCATTTCACCACAGGCACAGCCACCACCCCTCCACAATATCCTTCCAGCAAAGATACCACTCAAATATAACCTTGTGCTCCATTCTTTTTTGTACTTTTTAAAATAAATACATGGAGGGGAATTTATCAAAACAGGGGCAGGCAAAACCTGTGCATGGCAACCAATCAGCTTCTCCAGTTTTTTTCAGTGAAGCTTTTGAAATGAATGATGTTAGCCGATTGGTTACCCTGGGCAACTGCTCCAGATTTTGTCTGCTTTAGTTTTGATAAATTCCCATCAGTGACTAGCTGTTTCCCAAACAATGGGGGAAACTGGAGCAGACAAAATCTGGAGCAGTTGCTCAGGGCAACCAATCAGCTTACATCTTTTATTTCAAAAGCTTAACTGAACAAACTGAAGAGAGAAGCTGATTGGTTGCCAAATGGTCAACTGTTTCAGATTCTGTCTGCTCCAGTTTTGATAAATGACCTCCAATGTATCTCTCACCATCTAATAAAGATGCTTTGACAATTACATATTGCAGTCAGTGTGTAAAGTTAGGGCTTTATGCTTTTCCCAAAATATATAGCCAGCTATTTGTGTGGGATTTAAGCAGCAAGCCCGTGCCTTCATGTAACTCACATGTTTAAGCTATGCAAATGCTATCTGGATTTTCATGAATGGGACGAAATTCATACAGTGGCTGCTGCTGTCAGCACCCTTTCAGCTGGCATCCCTCAAACAGCTGATTGATGGAGCCAGTAGAAAAATCTTTGTATGAACAGACTCGGCAGCCACTGAGCTGCTAGCTCTGTTTGGGTATTTCGACAGTAGCCAGGGGCCGCTGTCAGAATACGATGAAGACAGCGGGAGATTCTTCGATTAACGCTCATAAGTAATGATGGAAGAATCAGTTATATTTTCTTTGCTAAGCCCACATGTTAAACAAATGAAATATTACAGTGCATGGCCAGGTTAACTCTTAAACTCCCTCTCTAATCTGTAATGTATAAATAATGCTTATTTTTTGGGGGAGGGGATAAAGCACCAAGCACATTAAATATGTGTAGTGGTGTGTATCCTTTTACCAGCAGGCTGCAGCTTCTTTGTAATAGCATCCCCCAGTGCCCCTTCAGAGCAGCCAGATATTGCCCTCAGCGGCTGTCTTCCAGTGCTGTGAGAGGTAACAGTAACCCATCCCCCTCTGCCCTCTCCGCCATTCACAGAGCTCATAATACAGTTATCCCACAATGCAACAATGTGTTCAGTGAAATAAGGAGAAGCAGTTAAATTACAAAATCTCCATGATGCATAGTGGGATAATATTATTATGAACTCTGTGAATAGCAGGGGGGGTGAAGTACACAGGGCACGTGTAGTAAGCCCTGTCCTGCCATAATGCCGATCCCCACCTCCCACTTTCTGGCAATTCCCAGCTGTCAAAATGACAGTCAGGAGTTGCTATGTAAATACAGCAGCTGTAGAAAAACAGACAGTTTGTCAGTCTGTTTATAAACTGATAGAAAGATAAAAAGTAACATTGTTTCTTTTGTATCTACTCTGTTTCATTCATCTGCAGGTCAAAAGGATGAATGTCAATCTGCATATGATGTTAGCTAAAGCAACCTGACAAGGTAAAAAAACATAAGACTTTTAAAACGCAAGTGCAGTACACTGTAGTGGCATTCATTTGAATCGCACTACAATGCACATACACCTGAGCACACAACCACTCTCACATAATGCCCACATGTGATGCTGAGCCTTCATGACTGAAAGAACTGAAATCCAATAAATGAAAGGGGTGTGCCAGGGACAGTCAGGCTAAGAAAAACAGGACAACAACATACAAAATTGTTGTATGTGTGATGATACAATAAGATTGTAATGTATGTGGAGGCAGCACTAATGGTGTCACAGCAAAGGAAATGAGTTCTTGTGCAATCAATACTTTTCTGTTTTTACACTTTAACATGGACTATATTGTGTAGATCAGTGACACTAAACTCTGTTGTGTAGATCAGGGACACTGACACTAAAATGCCACTTTAACTCTCATTTTAATTTGTATTCCAGGCTGCAACACTACAAAATAAAGCCAAAATAAACGGGGGTGACGAAGTTTGCAAACAACTGTAAATCAATAAGTCAAATAATACCTATGGAGAAAGCTTTGAAAAAAGCTTTAAAAAATTGACACAAGTATTGTACTGAGATCATAGCATTTCACAATGCACACACAAGTACAATTTGGCTTTCTCATATCAACTGGTCAGTCCAAAAGTAGCTGAACAGATTACTTACTTGTCATCGTGTTCATAAATATTTAAGCCCAGTGAATCAACTCCAAGCCAGAGGTCTGTGCCCTTTTTATTCTTAATGTCAAAGTAGTTGATGCCATACATCTCTAGGTCTTGGGCTATCTTCAGGTATTCCAGCATTGCATCCTCTCTACAGGTTATTGAAAATGGAAAATCGGTAAATGGTTACAGTGCAAAATCCCCAAAATATAACCTCTCCTAATAGCTATTAGTTTCTAACCTCAACTTTCCGCTATCTAGACTCTCAGTTCTCATAATATGTAATGTGCAACCTTTTATGATGTGATGTATAACACTTACAATATTTGAATGCTTCATAAATAAATAACAATAATATAATTAAAATATATAAAAAATAAAGGCAGGAATGGTATGGGGAGGCTGTCCACACCCCTCCTTCGTAGGGCTGTGCTTACTGCAGCTGAAGAGGGCAGCAAACCCTTGCTCTCAGAATTAATTGAACCCTGTAAGTAGCAATCCTGCTGTGTGCATGTTGCCTGTTTTGCTAAGTACAATGTATAATATCTCATAAAGAATATATTCTATTGCGCTATGATAAAAATGCATGTGCATAATGTTTAGCTATTGCTCATAGGACTTAAATATCTCTATAAGCAGCAAGACTGTGGTCTTGCAGACTAGCTATGCAGACCACAGTGTGATGCAGGTTGGGTTTGGGCAGCCCCGTTAAATGCTATCTAAATGATCTTTATGAGAAAAATGTTAAAGAGTGACTGCATTTTGTTTGAAACCAACCTATTTCTCAAAACTGTGTTTAGAGGCTACTAGCAGGTTATGTTTTGCAGATGTCCATGTATCTGCACAGCTCTGTTAATTAATTACAGAACACTATTCATGTCATGTACAAATCTAGCACAAAATCTAACAAACAAGACCTATTAGGACAGGTTTTGGAAGCTCTGCTCTACAGTGATCAGCTGCTTCTATGATAATGGGACTAATTTAGACTCACTTAACTGCCGGATGGCCAGATCTTTATCAGGCCTTCAAATATATGGGCATAACAGTGAATTAAGAGAGACTCAAGTTTGGTATAAATTAGCAGAAATTAAGAAAGCTATCATGGAAAAACCAAATTCAAAGATAGGACAACGTTTAATGATAAAATAAAATAAGGAATACCAATGTTTAAAGATAAAATAAAGCATCTACACATTTTCAATTTAAGACCAAAAAGGATAGTTGAAATATTGTTATTTGGTCTGCAATACTGATTCTATTTTAAAATCATTGCGTTTCTTTGCTTATGGAAAGTCACCAGACATACAGTACATTTGGGTAATGTGTACTGTTGTATGTGGATTGTGGAACGAGGCTAACAGATGTTTGAGCTGAGTAATATACAAACCAGAAAACCAAACTCACTTGAGCATTCCGCGGTGCTCCGTGTGCCACACCTCAATCCTCTCTTCCCACTGCTCTCTGGAAAGCTTATGCTGATCCAACACTCTAGAAACACATAATACATGGTCAGTAATGTCCTGGACGACTTTTAAATAATTGTACAAATATTTAAAGTGCAGGTCAAAGCAACAGGTTAATGCTGAAACCTGCATTTTCTTTGCTCACGGTCACTCTGTTCTTTCAGGTAAGTGCCACTATCAGTACCTCCAGTTATGGGGTAGTATTCTATTTATATCCCTTCTTCCCTCAAGACAGTACAGGTGATTAGTGTCCGACCACTTACACACCCATCACTGTCACATGGGAGTGGTGAGAGATTGCTTAGCCTTGTGCAAGCTCGGACTGGACCTTTTACAGAACTTCTTTTCTGAGGTCCCAGGAGCCAAGCATGTGAAGAGAAGAAAAGTGTAAGCAGCTGCAGGGCCCAGCATTAAAGTAAACTAGTTGCTATGCCCTGTGCAACATTTAGTTTATACATTGCATAATCCCTTTATGCTGTAAGTATACCGGTGATACAGGTGCACCAATGACACTCAGTTTACAAAGCAAGCTGAGCTGTTTTGGGGGGGAAAAAACCTCAGTACTGACTGAATACTTGTTAGCCTTCTATGGATAATTGACTAATCTAGATGCAAATAGATTGGCAAAGGGGTACGTACCTGTTCTGAATCATTCAGCAGTTTGTGTATTTGTCCTAAAAAACTGGCAACTGGAGGTTTGCTTGGATAGAAAACAGATCCACGTTTATATAAACTGCTTCCCCAAGGTTTGCTTGACCCATACTACATGTAGTGTATGTGGAGCAGGAGTTCACTGTTTGATTACACAGCAAGGCCATTACATAAGTTAATTCTTGATTATTGGATGACTACTAATGCACCATAGTACATACACCAAAACCTGAGCAATAATGTAGGGATAATATACCAGCTCCCAGAACTTACTAAAGTGTATCTATGGAGGTAGAGGGTTACAGGTCAACCAGTAGAAGCAGAAGGATAATTTATGTAACAGCTTACACTGCAATACATAAAGTGGAACTCCAGCTTGACTCCCCATTGGCAATGCACCTTCCCTCAGATCTCTATCCTTGCATAGTTTATATTATGAAAACATTATTAAAAAATACCCTTTTTTCCAACAGGTTTTAGACAGGTCCTCCGCCTTCATCAGTAGGTGGGTTCAGAATGCTACAAAGATTGGAGTTACAGAAAGAATTTAAGCCCGGGGGCAGGTCCGTGACAGCTTAGGCTCAAAGGAATTGGGTTGAATGATAAAGTCCATCATTCAACCCTGAAGATGAGCATTGCTATTTCTGCAGGGAACCGCTCTGGAGAGAAGGTAAGCATTGCAGCAAATGCTGCTTTTTAATGTTTAAGTGGGACATTTATATACTATTTTGAATATATGCTGGAGTTTCACTTTAAAAAAATCAAACCAAAGAACCTCTTTAACTGACCAAAAAGTTGCATATATTTTCTTGCTGTTCTGTGGCTAGGAAATTGTGAAAACGGAATATCGGCTTTTGTGTGCTTACCTTTGTGGCAAAAGGCGTTCTGTGGTTAGATATCCAGATTTGTGAACATCTTTGCTGTAATCTCCAAATTTGGCTTGTACAGCATATGACCCAAGAAGGACAGCTGTCTCAGGAGGACAATACACTTCATCGCTTAGTATACCTTCTTTTACTTGCAAGAAGAACAGTTTCTGAGTGATCTCCTGGATCAGTTCCTCAGGCACATCCTCGGGGAAGAACTTGGCACGGAATTTGAACTGCAGTGGGTTCTCTTTTCTGACTTCCTGTGCTGATACCTGTATACCACAAACACAAAAGGAAAGAAGATGAAGTCAATATCTTGGATTTATTTTAAAGGGCAGCTAAAATAGATTTTGGCCTTTTTTTTTTTTTTCAGTGCATGTGTTTAAACCATTGTACATCTGGTTTATATCTATATAAAACTTTTGTTTTAGAAATAAACACTTACTACATGACAGGGTTTTCCAGTTAACTGTGGAATATCTAATGCGGTGGTCTCAAACCTCCGGCCCTCCAGCTGTGGTGGAACTACAAATCCCATGAGGCATTGCAAGATTCGCACAGCCACAGACATGACTCCCGAAGAGCGATGCATCACGGGATTTGTAGTTCCACCACAGCTGGAGGGCCGGAGGTTTGAGACCCCTGAATTCTTAAGAGACCATAGCAGAGTAGAGGAGCTTGCTTCACAGCTGCCCTTGCCTTGTCTGATAGAAACATCCAGGAATGAGTCACTGCCTTGATGACTTATTGTAAGTTTTGTAAACAAAGGGGTTCTTTCAGCAGAGCGGAAAGGTAATCATACTAATGATGTAAAAAGGAGACTATTTTGCCACCTGCCGGCTGGCTGGAACACTTTGTCCTATTAATATGCAATATTTAGTTAACTAAAAAAATAGTTCAGACTATATTAAATAAAATTAGCACACAACCAATATAAATTCCCTTTAAACAGACTGCACCATTTCTGCACTTTTTGACCTCTGTAAAATTAATAGGTCATTATACAATGTGCGATACTGTTGGTATTTCATAATAAGCAATTCCATGAATTGTAAGGATACTTCTACACGATGTCATGGGCACTCTATGAATACATATAAGACCCAGACACAGCTTAAACAGCCTATTTTGTACAATGTGAGTTAAATTATGAATTCAGATATAATACAAAGAATCCTATGGAAGCTGGATAGCTTACTATCCAGTGACAGAGAAGTCTAAAGAATAACTGCACTTTCAGAGAAAGCCCCCTTATCCCTTCGCAGATGCATACTTACTGGGATCCAGCACCCGGAAACTCCCATGTTTGAATACTAATCTCACACTGAAATCCTCTCACTGCTGAGTGCACATGGGTATTAGTTCCCCTTAGACTTCTAGAGGGCTCGTCTACCTCCGCCTCCCGGACGGAAGATGCAGGGAGATGAGCCCCATGACTTCCAGGTATGAAAGGTCCATTTAAATTGCCTAGGCTCATTCTCCCTTTACAAATCACCCACGGTTAGCAGGTGTAAAATGCACCTGTAAAGAAACAACCTTACCCCCATCTTCAACATCGCCAGCCGTGACATCACCGTCCTTACAGAAAGATTTTCTTGGGAATGCAGAGAACGTGTAACCTCACCAGGAGACATGTCAGTCCATTGCAAGAGCATCGTCTCGTGAGATTTCCGTTGCTCTGTATTCCCCAGGATGGAGCCAGAAGGTGTGTGATGTCATCGTTGCCTAGGTGCCATGGGCAGAAGATGGGGGTGAGGAAAGTATAAACCCTAACTTTTTCCATTACGGGTACATTCAACACCGACCAACAAACAGTAGGTGCTTTGTAAGGCACAGACACTTCAAACGAACCTTGCATTTTACTACAAGGTCTGCTTTAATAAATAACTTACTGACAGGCACCAAACTTACAGTTTAGACATTAGGTGTAAACATTAACAGCCTGAGCACTTTAAGCGGAAAACTTTAAAGTTTTAGTAACTTTCTTAGTTAATATTTCTGTCCAAAAATCAAAGTCGGGTAGAACACGCAGCAAATAATATGTCACTGTGTAAAATGATTTATCATTCAATACTATTATTACCTAAACCTGTATGCTGGGTTTGAGTGGCAAAACCCCACAAACAAAAAAAGGGGTGCAAACAAGTAGCATACACAACACACCATATTCATAGCCACACCCTCATTTTTTTTAAAAATAAGGCAATTTTCAAACTACACAATTGTTATTTGCTGGCCTCTGCATTATGTAAACACTTCAAATCTGCTTCAATGCCTCAACCTCTTCTTTTCTTTTTGGCAACACTAAAGGCCTGGTTTACCTAAAATGGATTTTGAGGTATTGATTAATCCTGTTTTAAAGTTGAAAGTGCACTTATCCTTTAAAATGAATGGGTATGTATGCCAAAACCTTTCTTTTGAAGTCTTGAAAAGGGACAAGGGAGACTGCTTTCATTAGTGATCCTGGTGCAAGTAAGTTGACCTTAGGTACACCGGTCTAGTACCATGCAGGACCCCCTTCCTCCTCACCACCATCTGCATTCTTTGTGACATGGAATTACCAAGTAATGGCAACATTCCTTAAGGATTTTGATCCATGTTGACTCACCAGCACCTATCAGACCTGTAGCACAGGAGGCATTTTAGAGCACTTCCCTCAGCTCTGTGCTACAGGTCTGACAGGGAGTGGGTAGGTGGGTACAGAAGAGTGCATCTGCATAATTTACATATAGAAGGAAAAACAAACAAACAGCGCAGAGTCCCAGGGCATTACACAATCTTGAGACAGGGTAGAGTACTCAGGTTTTATTCAACCATGTCCCTTTAGGTCCCTCCCACTGTTAGCACAGTTTGGCAATACCCACCATTTGTCACGGAATGCTACATGTGCCCCTTAATTGCTCCTTTCAGAGAGCCCAACGGCTTCCCAAGTCTTTCACAACCCTTGTTACGCCCCAGAGTCCTCCGCTATCTTGCAGTGTCAGATAGCCAGGTTAGGGATGCACCCCTGAGAATTGCAGGTGCCACCCCAATATGGCACTGCTGGAGCTAGTCGCGCATGCTGGCATTCTTATGATTTTTTGTGATTTTGTGGATATTGTTAAAAGTGGGCATGGTCAGTATGGTGTCCTCCGATTTCATTTGGAAAATCTGGTAACCATATGTAGCAGAAGAAACTTTTCCGACCTGGCAACACTTTTGCAGTTTTCAATTATCCAATTTTGGTAGCTTTTTTTTTTGTTCTCAGCTAAGCAGAGTGGCACCTGCCATAGTTGGCTACTGCTTAAAGATTGATCATTTTAAAAATGTCCTACTGTATACCACTCTTGTAAAAAGTGGTTACTTGAGTAGTTGTGGACTTTGTGTGATCATTCTCCTCTAACCTCTCATCAATGTAGTCAAAATGTTGCAATCACCGCATCTTGGATCAACAATCAAAAATTTTAATGTTGTGGCTGAGCAATAGCTAAACCTATTGACTATGTCTGCATGCTTTAGTACTGTAACTATGCAATGTTACTTGTGTTAACAAGCAGCTGTGCCTAACAAACTAACCACTAAATATTTTGGTTGTTAAGCTCACCACGCTCAGACATCATCTTAGACAAATGTCTGAGAGATGGAGATGTCTTTCTCTCCTCTAACACCTCATGTGGACTCTGATAAAGAGAAGGACCATTCAGCCACAGCTGCTGATTGGATGGCTCTATCTGAAAGTCAGGCCTCCAATCTCGAGGGCAGAGATCATGTAACCAATGCCTGGTCACTGATCATAGCCTGCTTTAATTAACTCATATTTATAAGCATTATATGAATCCTATATAAAGATACCATTATACAGGGTAGCAGTACCCTTTATCCATTTACAGTAACTGATTTATAAAAACTGGAGGTAAGAAATGGTCTGTGTTGCCTGCATCAATCTTGACAGCTGTCATGGGAGAAAATTACAGCATCAGGTACCAATGGTCCAAACATACAGTTTCTCTAACTATGATATACTTACTCTGTTATTTCTTCTATCATTAGTGTCCTGTGATGGCTCTCCACATAGGAAGTATTTATGGCCTGTGCTGATGTGTTTATTATTGTACTTCTAATACTTTTATTCCTGGAAGGTGTAACATCTGGTATTTAAAAAGGTGTCATAGCTGCCGTCATTGTTTTCTTTCTATGATACATCATCAGACTTCTAGCATAATTGCAATAAGTAAAACAACCAGTAACAGTAGGTGACAAAGCATGGAGAAAATTAGTCACATTTGCAGGCCTCATCAGCTACAGCAATGCAAATATATAATTTTAACCAGGATTGTCAACAAGGAAAACGACTTGCTCCATGCCCCAAGACAAGTCCAGACCGCCCATACATAAGAAAGACTGTGCTTCGTCCAGAAATCAGCCTCTCAGATGACTTGACATTGGAGAGGCTGATTTTTGGATGAAGCGCAGTTTTTCTTATGTATGGGCGGTCTGGAATTGTCTTTGTCCTCCCCCTTTTTTTGCTTTCCTCTGCGGCTCTCCCCCCCCATTCCAGGGGTCTGCCCGGCCTCTGATGTTCTCCGGCTCATATTGTTGTGTGGTCTACCAAGTTGCAGTCTTTTAGGATTGAAGTCCTCCTGAGGAAACCGCCAATGCGGCGAAACATGTTGAGGCACTTAGAGAAACCATCATCTTCCAATATTTCTACAACGAACAACCAGACTACTGCAACATAATTTGTATTGTACGGTATATGGACCCTGTACCAGACTCACGTATTCAACACTTTGGGCTTATATCAATGCAAAAATGTTTTCTATGATCAATTTGATCAAGAACAACTTTTAATATTTGATCACGTTGATAGTGAGAACTAAGTTTTCTTCTTAAAAAACCCCTCTCCCATGCGTTTGCATACTTGAGTGGTAAAATGTTCATTTGATCACGGATATATACATAGTAATTAAGGTTGGAAAAAGACACCGGTCCATCCAGTCAAACCTACTATATGTGTGCATATGTGTCAGGTTTTTTTTTAAGATTATACATATCCTTGTATATTGAGCTCAGAGAGGAAGGCCCCTAGACGTTTTTTTGAGTTTGTCAATACACCCAGCTGATACCACTACCTAGGGAAGGGAGCTCCCCAAGTGCGGACTGGTGAGCGCTACAAGTTCTATTGGTATTGTAAGATCGAGAAGCTTGTTGGCTCTGGGACACAACATGGTTTGTTTGAGACCACAGCAGCACTTTTTAACTGACACACTGCTTAAAGCGGAAATAACCTTCCTTGGTGACGGTCAGCTTTTGCCATAATGTGCAAGTATGAACAGCATACTGGTAGAGTATGGCACATATCTACCTCCAGCCATGATAGGTTCAGGCAACGGTGATTCTCTGGCTATTAAGCAATCAATGGTGATTTAACACCAATGTCAGATCTTCTCCGCAACCTGGCCCATTCCTGGCATCTGTAAGAATGATCTGCGAGTGTGCAGCGCATGTGCCATACAGTGTACACAGAATGCAAAACATTGCTAGGAGAAAGAGAAATAAACATTTTTGCCAGAAGAGAATGTGGGTGTCTCTTCTGCCAAAAAATACCTACCTCCTAGCAATTGTTTTAATCTGAGAGTTTATATCTCTGCATAGATGAACAAACTATATTTGCCTTAAAGCCAAACTGAACTTTCCCTTTAAATCAGCTGAATATATTCTAGGTGCATCAAAACAAAAGGTGTGTAAAGTCTTACAGTTTGTTTACTTTACCACACATCAGCCACAACCTGAGTAAAAAAGAAAATCCCCTGCCAGCTTGCTGCAAAGAAGGACCCTTGCTCACTGTGTGGAAGCAGTGGTCTCTGCGCAGAGGTTTGGCACGCCCCCTGCTGAGTCATTGCTAGATCTCTACAGTCATCAGGGAGCATGGGTTTTGCTGATTGGAGAGATTTAGATCTGATTAAGTTGAGTAGGGCTGCAACAACTAATCGACATAAATCGATTATAATCGATCATTGAAAAAGTTGTCAACTTTTTCAATAAATCGATTAATCGGCTTATGATCAGTTGGCCCTGTTCACAGCTCCACACGCTGTGCGCCGCACCTCCTCCCCACCTCATGCTCGCCGCTGCCAGACCCGCCCGCATCCACGCTTCACACGCCGCACCTGCTCCCCGCCTCACACTCACCGCCCTCCCACATCCACGATCGGCACAGGGACGCGGGGAGGAGCAGGTGTGGGGTGATTTATACAGCGCAATGCAGAATACCGCCAGCTATAGAGGCATACAACATAATAGTTGGCGGCATTCTGCATTGTGCTGTATAACGTACTATTGCTGGGTTTTGTAGTCCTCATAGCCGGTGCCATTCTGCATTCATTGCGGTACAATTTTACACTTTTCATTTCACTATATTGCACACCACACTATCTTTTTTCTTTTTTACTTCCACTGCTCCAAGCTTGCTCCTGTGATGGACTACAACCTCAATACAAACTAGTAGTCCCATCACTGGAGCCTTTTTTAAACTTCATTTTATTGTTTATCCGATTAACCGATTAACTAATCGATTTTGAAAATAATCGTTAGCTGCAGCTCTAAAGTTGAGTGAATGTTTTTAGCTGCAAGTTCAATTGGGGTTTAAAGTTTAGCTGCATTTTACTAAAAATTTTACATTTTTACTTGTCCCAGCAGCCTCTGAAAAAATGTCAATATAATGCATAACCTTTATGGAATATAACTCTTATAATTACAATACTGCATACAGCCTACAGGCTCTGAATACACCCTGATATGCTCTAAAAAAATCTGCTTCATTGGGAGACAAATTGCTCTTTTAAGCCAATCACAGCAGCCATTCCAATCTCCAATTAGTTCTATCTAGCCATTGTCAGCAGCAGCTAGTTTACAGGAAAGATGGAAGCTAATACAGAGCCAGACCATGCGCTGCTGGGAACAGGATATAGCTTCAGTAAAGGTAACCCATAATACTAATATTTTCTGTGTCCTACAAGGACAAATGCAAATGTATTATCTTGAGTCCAAATAAAGTTATAACTGGCTAACCAGTTACCGCTGCAATAATGACAAGATTTCTGGAAATTCATTTCCTAAAGCCCAACTTTGGGATAGAGAAAAAAAGTGGTGCCCAATTGAACTACAGGGGTTAAATGCTTGTTAAGTTTTGGGAAAGATGAAGAGGCATACGACTACACCCAGCATTAGAGGAGGGATCACAGGACTAGTTGAACAGATGCAGGGAGCCTGCCAGAGTGAGGAATAAGGTGAGTACACTCGTATTACTCCTTACCCTCTACCCCCCTAAAATTATCATTTAACCTTTGTAGTGCAAGGGGGGCCCCATTACAAGGTAAGCTTTTTCTTGTGCCCAGAGTTGGGCTTTAATATATTTCTATTTCAATTCAGTACTCCATTCTGTAATGCAGAATCCCATCTCTTCAGTAATATAGGCTGAGTTCAGATAAAGCACTTTTTGTAACACACTGTTTGCACTGGTTAAATAGTTACTGTGTAATTACAGGTGATGAACCATCAGCCATCTCTGGAATTTAGCTATGACTTCTGGACTCTACAACTGAATGGCAAACTTACCTTTTTATCAAGTTTCAACCAAGTCGGGAAACCCTTAGTATCCGTGTATTGCAGTCCAAAGTACCACACCTCGCGTAGTCCCACCGTCTTAACCACCTAGAATAACAATATACCTGTTAATAACTGACAGAAGTATGCAAAGCACTACAAAAAAAAATAAATCTGGATTTTAGTCAAAGTTATTACTTGTCAATTACTCAATTGTAAAACTGAGTATAAAATGTGAAAATGTTTCTAACTAAAATAACCATCAATTATAAGAGAAGTCACCATGGTTGCTGGTAGCTTTTGGCTCAAGAAGGTTTTAATTTTTGCCCGGGAGAGCTAAGTGATGCAAAAAAGGAGGTAAAGTGTAGGTATAGTCTACAGTTTTGGAGAGAGTAGTGAATGACACCCTGAGAGGTTTTTACTGGTTTTTGTGTTCCTGCTAAGTAGTTGTACCCTCCCTATTTGTCATGGTGAACAAAATGTATAGGAAACATGCTAAATTTATGACCAGAACAGCAAGTGAGGATCAAACATTCAATGGGTAAGACTGTTCTAGTGACAACTAAGAGGGACATTAACCCTTCTCTACTCTATATATATTAAAAAAACAATATTAGCTATGCATGCATGTTGATCTTACCTTAGAGAGGGTTAGGGATTACAAGCAGGGTTAGTGTTAAATGGAGAGTTAGACTAGTGCATCGCTCTGTACTGAGAACTACCACCACTGTATCACCATACTGTTACACTGTGCAATAACCAAAACCCACTGAAAAACTGCATACTGGACCCAAGACCTTGCCTTTCAAAAAAGTAAATAACAGATCAAGGAAGCTCCCCCAAAACACCACCCTAGTTTTCTTTTAATTGTATTCATTGCAAATGATATCATAAAAAGTGACTCTATGTGCTCCAAAATGTGTTATAAAAATTGTAATAGAAAAATGATAAACTGATGTTTACACATAAATTAGTGTCAAATCTTTGACCATTAAACATTTGACAAGTTAGTTTGTAAGAGCAGCGAAAGTAGCAACTATAAATATGCAATATTTCTTTACCCGATTAACAAAAATAACTCTTAATTGTATATTTTAGTCCGGAATGTAATCCATAATGAAGAACTATTGATGAAACCTCTGATTCAAAATATAATAAAACAAATGAGCCAACAGACATGCAGAGCAGGAGAAGGTTAAAACACACGTTTACCAGATCAACACTGGCTGCAAAGTAGTATGTAAATACTGTACTATAATGTAAATGTACACGTACTACTATACTTTGCAAGGACAACAATGAGATTCAGAAGCTAAGACAACACAAATATGACCTGTTCATTGATGACCGTTTGACTTTGTGCACAGAAAACAGACTTACATATGTGTGTTCCTATGTGTATATTTGTGAATGTACTGTGTGAACACAATTATTAATTTTAAAACTGTGTAAGTTTTGTTACACAGGATGGCAGCTGCTAAATTAATGAAACAGACGACTGACTAGAAGCCTTAGGGGATCTATAAACAATGCGGCTACTGGAACATGCAGGTGGCCCTACATCCCTCAAATATTAATAAGAAAGGAAAAGGCATGCATTTAGCAAATGATTCTCCATCACAAGATGATGTGATGGAGATCATTACATATCATTTATACTTCATCTATACTTTATCTGACAATAAATATTTTCTTCTTGTATAAATCAGAATATTATTTGGTTCTTTAAAAGTGCAGCGGAAGGCAGGAAAAAATTGCAAGTGGGTAGTTTTTTGGTAGAAGAGACTTTGTAAGCCAAAACACGCACCTTTTCTTTTTCTCCCAGGACTTTTTCTGCGTATAAACATGGCTTGCAGCACTTTCCTATTTCCTTCTGTGTTTTCCCAGTTCTTTCTGTAACATGCTAAATAAATAGTGGAGCCTCGTTGCTAAGTACATAAGCACCTTAATGGGGGGTTTCTATGTTGGTTTAGGTTAGGGTGCTATGGAGATTGGACCTTTAATGCCTAATAACCTTTTCAGACACATGATCAAATTATATAATCTGTAAACCAGAACTGTTCACAAAGGATAGAATAAATAAAACATTGGATGTGTATTTATGAACCATTGTTTAGATAGGTTGGTATATTTTCATATAGTGCTAATGTTAACCATAAATGGGTTATTTTTAGGCACAGCAAAGGAATACTGACTGCAAATGAGCAAAATATATCAATAATCAGAAGACAGATTCATTTGTTATTTAAAGCAGACCTTGCTCTAAAAGTAAGGGCCTTTTTTATGCTCCTCCTGTGCGTGTGTGTGTGTGTGTGTGTTATTTGGGGACATGCATTTCTAGAGATATTTTTGAAACTGGAATGTTCAAGAAAGAATTTCTCAATGTGAGATACAGATTTGGGTACGCAATTGGCTCATCTCTTTCATAAAGTTTGTTTATTGTATGAAGATCATTTGGAAAACTGGGGCAACAAGGGTGATGTAAACTGGCATTTGGTCAGTCATCATTTTAAAACTTCAGAACAGGAAATTCAGCCAAAGATGCAAAACAATTACTTTTGGTACACCAAGATTCCTTGCAAATGAGCACTCAGCAAGTTATTGTTCCTGCCGCAACGGCTCATTAGTTGTACACAATGCGTGCCTATTTCATAAGCATAATACTGGACCATGAAGAAGGAATGTAATAAGGAGATTTCTAAAGAGAGTGTTCCAGTATCTCACTCTTGAAACCACACCAGTACAAGTGATGCGTACCCTGATTGCAAAGGACTGATGATGCATTTATTGGCTGGAAAGGGTGTCTGAGTTCTTTTACATTTTGGTTGATTTACTGATTCATAATTGCAAGGCCCATTTCATGAATAGTAGGGCAAAACTGAAGCTGTTGCACATAACATCCAACGATGTTCCACTTCACCTCCTCTGTGAAAATTGAGCAAACAACATGTGGCTAGTAACTCTACTTTGTTCCACTTTTTAATTAATCTGCATCTTTGCACTTAAATATATAGTACAGTACTGTATATAGTAAGTGCTGAAGAACAACATTGTTATAGAATGTATTACAGTATGTATAGAATGTATTATTTCAGTCAAATTGCCCTGATTGGGAAAAGCTCTGACACTTCCTGCTAGCATCAAAGCTTGCCCGCTCACTCTTCCCTCAAACATTCTATTGGACCATCACTATGGACAGCCTCACTGGCCGACAGAAATATGTGGGAAGTAGGAGGGTGTGGACAAGCTTTGAGATTACCAGTTAAATTGGCCCAACTGAAACAGCTAGACATTCAGGTTGAATGGGGACATTAAAAGCTCCTTTAGATATGTACAGCTGGAATGGAATTGTCATTATGTGTGC
>NW_017307018.1:547547-551936 GCF_000935625.1 Nanorana parkeri | reverse complement strand
GTTATTTAAAATATATCTATTAAAAAACAGAACTCTGCTCACATTATACATTTTCCTGTAAAGAGGACTGACTGCTGGCTGTAAAAGAATGCATTAGTGTACAATTACTGGGTCCCACCTGATCAAAAAGCTGTTTGCCAGTAGTGTTCGGCTGTATAGCAAATTCCAGCTCCGCGTCCATGGTGGTAACCCGTACATTGACCTAAAATGATAAAGTATCTCGGTAAGTGCTGGTGAAATACATTGGCATATGTCAATTGGAAATGCTTTTCATTAAGATGTGAGTGTATAGTGGAAAGAAAGCTTTAAATCAAACAAGTAAATAGAGAGCATTGTATTAAATATAAAACTCAAGGAAGTTATCGGAGTAAAAATATTTGTCCTTATCTTTATATACTGACATTACTGCTAGTTTAATACAGACCATTACGCTTTCATTGATTACCAAACTGAGTGTCGGTGAAAAAATCCCCAGTTCTAACGCAGATAAGCTAAACTATTAGCCTAATATTACATTATTCTGTAATGTTAACAACAGCAAACAATATGCATTCTATAAAAATAAATCAAAAAATTACAGAAACAAAAAAAATCAAACTCGGGTGCTTTTCTATAATACTAGCACTCTCAGGCCTGTTTTGTTATGTGAACAAGTAAACCACATCAATGAGTTAATTCACTGGACAGCGCAGGTACAGTGACCTTTACCAACCAGCCAGCAATTATTTTTCAATGATTTCATCTTGCACAGCATTACTCTATAAACAAGGCTACAGGAAATCACTATAGACTAAGGGCCCATTTACACTATATGCAGCAACTGAACGACAGTCACCGCTAGAGCATTTAGAAAATAGTGTTTTTCTATGAGCTTTGTTCACACTACAACACAGGTGTGATACGTGGTGTGCTTTGCTGTGAAACAATGCAGACATGCGGCATTTTTTGCAACACACTGGACTGTCCCGAAGGTCACTGTGCTGCTGAATGGAGTGTAGAGTTTGTTAAACAGTGTGATGTGCTGAGACACTGCCAGACCTGTCACAACACACTAGCCTGCCTGCTAAAACTGCTGGCCTACTGTGAATGAGCTTTTGGCCCCATTCACACAGGATGTGAAGGGCCAGTTTTTAATTCGCCCATGGAAGAAGTCTGCAAGCAGCTCGTGTAACTTTATATAGACAAAGGAGCTTTGCACCTTCACAGGATGGTTCCCACAGCTCTGACTTTTGACAGTGGCACATAGTGTATGGCCTTGGATGCAGACATGATGGATCCAGGTCCGTACATCGCCTGTATGTGGATGTTAGAAATGAGCGCTGCTAAAGGTTTGTTTTAATAGACTAATCGGCGGCAAAAGTCGCCGGGAGTCTGTTTAAACAGCCCCGATGCTGGCGACGTACACTGTACGTCGTCAGTCACGAAGGGGTTAAAATACCAGGTCAAGTTTACAGGACATTTCTGTTTGTTGACAGAGATCTTGTCAGTGTATTTATTTGCACAAACATCTTCCCATCGGATTAGATGCACATTTAACATCATTTATGCATGTTATTTACCTGGAAAAGCCTCTGATCCTGTGTAGATATCCAAATGCCCTGAGACTTTTGCTAGGTGCCGCTATCTTGGATGTATGGTTAGCAGTAGGGCTGCAACAACTAATCGACATAATCGATTATTGAAAAAGTTACCAACTTTTTCAATAATCGATTAATCGGCTTCCGATCAGTTGGCCCTGTTCACAGCTCCAAACGCTGTGCGTCGCACCTCCTCCCCACCTCACACTTGCCGCTGCCAGACCCGCCCGCATCCATGCTCCACCTCCTCCCTGCCTCCGCTCCAAGCTTGCTCCTGTGATGGACTACAACCTCAATACAAACTAGTAGTCCATCACTGGAGCCATTTTTTAAACTTTATTTTATTGTTTATCCGATTAATCAAACCTAATAATCGGCTAACTAATCGATTTTGAAAATAATCGTTAGCTGCAGCTCTAGTTAGCAGCCCCAGCAGATTAAGAACTCTCACTCAAGTGGCACTCTATAGTATTTACCTTAGGGAGGTGAAGGCTACGAGTGGAGGTGCTATGCCAGCACAGAGTGTAAGTAGACACTCCCAGAAGAGGAGAGGGCTATGACATGCAAGAAGGGGGCATGCTAGGAATATGACACTTTCTGGAGTAGTCAAATATTATAGCAAGCGCAAAGGCGCATTGCGAGTGATTCTAAATGATTTATAAGTAAGAGAAATGCTACAAGAAAGCATTTAAAATGATTGGTTTGCATTTTTAAAGCCTGATGACAAATTAGTGAACATTAAAGCTAAAGTTTGGCCAAAAACAGTATTTGGACTTGCACGCTGTAAAAACAAAATCAGCATGTATGAAGTGCGTGCCATGTGTGTAGGCTGGAGTTTTATTCACCCCATATAGTATAGTAAACGCTGAATGTCTGGCACCGAGACATATACTACACTCCAGCTGAAGTGTAGTATAATATTGGATCGCCCTACAGCTCGTCCATTGAGAATACAACTTGCATTCTTTCACAGGCCTTCAGTGAATAGAGGAGGTGCGGACGAACATCACAATCTGCCACCCTCCAATCACAGAATGCCTTGTATTCTGTGAAAGATGTTTTCTCAATGGATAAGCTACAGAGTGACCCGCTATTATACTGCACGCCAGCTGGAAGTCTCAGCGTTGGGCGTTCGATGGTTACTATACTACACATGATAATTGAATGTAGGAGTTTTACTGAACACTGCAGCCTACACACATGGCACACACTCCATGTATGCTCATTTATTTTTACAGTGTGCATGTCTAAATATTGTCTTTGGCCGCAGTTCATCTTTAAGCTACACAGCCAAGTTATATTCTACAATTTACAGGAAATGCCAAAGCTTTCAAATCAATCCTTGCCCCTAAATGAACTTACAGTTCAATATCAGACACATAGATACATACACGCTGGGAAGAAGCTAAAGCACCTATGGGAACCAATGTAAACATATGGAGATACGAACTATGAAGCCGATCTGGTGATTCCTGCCATGGGTGTGTACATGTCAGGACAGCTACCTACAAGACCTTCCAGGGTAAAATTATGGCAATAGCGGTGTCATTACATTTGTTGTTGCTTTTGCTACTAATACAATAACTAGTAGGTCAGATATATAGTGTAAATGTGTAAATGTTTGAGGAATGGGCACTTTATCTGGAAAGTAATGCAGTACTCAGTACTGAACAGTACTATCATTACGGGGGAGAGTGTAAGACCTCCAGACAAACAATCTATGTCTCACAAGGACCACAAATACACACATGAGCTGTCAGTACTGGGCATTGCTATGCACCAAAAATATTTAACCTTTATTACAATACAATATCCAGGGCTTTGTTTATAGTAAACGGTTTATATGCGGTAGTAACTACCGTTCATGTACTTTGAAAGCTAAACTTTCATTAGCTTAAGCTTTCCTTGGTTCCTTACCCTTCCCCCCAGCAACATACTATTTACATTTTTTGATACAACTTTCCCATGTTAATGACAGCTTATTTTAGACCCAGTGATGTCATCCTGGGTTTCTGTGCTTCTCTATGCAATGTAGTCAGATCATGGCTGGTGGGAGGTGCCGGTCAGGTGCTGTACATAGCTTTCTGAAAACATATTTGGAGTTATGAAAAGATTAAAATACCTTGTGATGCTGAACCTCCATGACTTGAAGAACTGAAATCCAATGAATGAAAGGGATGCCTAGTGCACATTGTGAGAAGCTCTCAGTGTGCAATGAAACAGAGTACACAAGTTCAGTACAAGAGAGGAGACTCTACAACTAGGCAAGACTGAAAGTAAGGCTGGAGTTCAGCATTAAACAATCATCACTGCTTTTACTGCTGTGAAAGTCCATAAATGACACATCACTTATTGACATTCTGTCATATGGTTTATTGTGCGTACATTTCCTGCAAACTATTATAAATTGTACGGTTATTTATAAAATAATATAAAAACAGCAATGTCATTAAAATATAATAAGCTGTTCAACAGCTAGGTCAAACATCCAAAATGTAGTTTCTGTATCTGTCATCAGTAAGAATTCTTCATGAAACATATTAGGATGGTCACAAATAGCACTGCTTATACCATTGTATCATAATTCCCTTCCATGCTGTGCCAATAACATCAGGCCACATGCATTACAAACTTCACACTACAAGACAGGGGTGCAGCTCTGTGTGCTGGGCAGGTGGTTTCTTTATGACGTTAGCCCTGCTGTGGGCAAGTAGCAGGGCTGAATTGTTTTTTTTTCAACCTCACCTGAACAAAGTGTGACAGAGTGGGAGGCGGTGAACGGGGCAGGGGGGGCGTGGAGCGGTGACATAGC
>NW_017307018.1:494319-547504 GCF_000935625.1 Nanorana parkeri | reverse complement strand
GGGGGGGTTGTCTGTGTCCCTTTGTGGAGATTTATCTTCACTTCCTGTCCCAAAGATTCAACAGAAAGGAAGAATAAAAACATCAAAAGGAGAAATCCCCTCTTAGTTGTTAGTTGAACAGGTGTCCTCCCTTCCTGTTCCAGTGACCAATGTAACACCAGAACATGTATCCCTAAGGGCTGGCTATTGCACCCACCCACTGCTGCCAATCAGCAGAGGAGGACGTGAAGGAGAACTTCGGCTTCACATCTGCTGATTGACAGCAGCATTGGGCGTGTACTAGTATTGGCTATTGCAAATTGAAATAGCCAATAGCAGCTTAGCTATATATTCCCATGCTGTCTGTTGGCGGTTTTTATTTTGGGTTTTTTTTACGGACGGTGGTCGGTGGCCCCACTGTCAAAAAAAAAACAGATAGCAGTGGAAGGTTTAAACCTTTCAGGGATAAAATTTTTCTCTCGCGGGTGTCCAGGAGCCACCATCTTATAGCGAGAGATTCCCGGAACATCCGGGAGAGTTGTGATGTCTGTTAGTGTTATAAACTATTGTTCAATTACTCTGGGCCACCATTACCTACCCCAATTCTTATTTTCACTATAGTGTTTTACCCTTCAGGGGGTGTGGGGGCCATTATCTGAGGTCGGTGACTTCTATCATTGATATAGCCAGGACTAATGGGTGTATAGACTGGCAGGTGATCCCATTCTTGTCTCCAGTGTGATTTATCATACTGAGGGGCAAACTCCTTCTATTGTCATGTCTGTGTGAATGGCAAGCTGTGCCATATGTGAGGGCGCTACAAGTGTCAGCAGTCCGTGTCCATTATATGACAGTCCTGGTGTCCTGTGTGTGGGCGTTACAAGTGTCAGCAGTCCCTCAGCTACAATTAACCGCTGATCACATAACATTGCCATGAGTCCCTGCATACCTGTAGTGTTTATAGTCCAATCATGCTTGTGACCTTTGTAATGATAGTAGTACGGTTTACCATTAAAGCATCCATCTTCCTGACATACATTGCTATGACGACTTCCATTACCCGCCATTATAAGGTTAGTTTCCAGTATGTGCCAGCTAGCCATATAACTACATAAACCATCATGCCCATTCATTCTTAATAAGGGTCTTCCATTTTGTGACACGTCTAGTCACTCATTTCTTAGAATACATGGTATACCCTCTGGTTTGTTTTGTTCAGCTATACTGTAACAAAATTTAAGTATTCAGACTCCTAACCATTGGTGTGGCACTTCTTCCCTTTTGTATTTTGTCCTAAACTCCTCCCAGAGGTTTCACAGGATAAAATATAAGCCATAAAATTATGTTTAGGTCATTTATGGCTTTATTTTTTGTGTAAAGATGACACAACTGTTTCACAATTTCAAGGGAGTGTTACCATAGGACAACTTAATATTTAGTTTGTCTTATGATATTTTGTTATTTTGAAAAACCGTTGAATTAATCAAATGTGAAGCAGAAATAATTTGACAGGACATGAAAGAGATTGTCAGAAACTCAAACTCAAGGTTAATCTGTATTATTGCCGATGGCGGCACAGATAGTGCCATAATTGAACAGAAAACTTTGCTGGTCAGGGTTGTTAATGTAGGGAAACCTTATACAGCATATTGTAGACCTTGTCCTAGTTGAGCATACACATGCTGCAGGTGTGCTAGATGCAATTGCTAAAGGTCTTTAAAACCTGTTTTTGGATATTAAACAACAAAAAGCCTGGTCCAACACTTCTCTGTAAATTTTGATGGTGCTGTTGTAATGATGGGTTCAATAGGTGGTGTAGCAGCACTGATACAGAACAACATTCCATATCTGCTGCCTGTACACTGTGTATCACACAAGCTTCAACCGGGGATTCTAGATGCATAAAGGAACACTCTTTACATTGTTTGTTTCGAAGAAACTTGGAAATGGGTTTTGAAATTCTACTGGAATTGCCCTAAGAGGAGAGGAGATGCAAAGGTAATAGAATAAAGTTTTCCTCACTTCAGTGACAGTAAGCAAGTGAGATGGGTTTCAAGTAAAAAGGCTCTAAAAGCAATGCAGCAAAACTTGCAAACAGTTGTTTTACATCTTGGCCAATTTGGTGCTGGAACTGATAAGTCTTCAACTAAAGCAAGGAAATATCTAAAATCCATCACTAGTGTGAATTTTCTCTCTACCCTGTACATTTTGAGAGATATTCTTAAGCCTTATATTCTTATTCATTACCGTCGAGATCGACCCAGCTGCTATCTAGAGGCAGAGCCAGCTGTACCCGCCCCCTCCGCTGGAGGATCGGACAGGGGAGGGCGGGGAATCTCTGCTGGGAGCCATGACTGACAGTCACTGCAGGGAAACGCTTGAGAAGTGAGCGAGCGACAGTATGTGTTCGCTCACTTCCCAATCTATTGAGCTGACATGTGACAGTTTCATTGTCGTACGTCGGCTCGAACTATGAGGATGAGTAATTTTCACTCACCTCATAGTTCTCCTTTAAGGCACATATAAAAATGTCAACGATAAAAACATAGATGAATATGCTAGCAAAACTTTTATGTTGTCATCAAAACCATCTACTCTGTGTAATATATTGAAGATTGTGGAGATGATGTTCACAGTTAGTGTTTCAACAGCTGAGGCAGAACGGGTATTTCCTGCCATGTAGAATGTAGTTAAAAATCCACTTAGAACAAGACTTAGAACGACCCCCTACTTTTTGTGGTAAAATATAGGTTTTGGGCTATACTCGTCGTATAAGACGAGTATACCCAAAATAATGTCTAAATGCACCCACTAACATCCATGGCGGTATTCCCGAGTGTGGCTCGGGGTTAATTTTCAGTACCATAAGCGGTAACCCCGAGGGGATTACAGTCTCTTACCTTGTCCACGATCCCTGCTGTGTCCTCGGTCTTCCGTCCCTTGCGAGCATCGGGCGATGTTTTTAGGTCTCAAAACCCGTCTTATACCCCGGCAAATACGGTATGACCCCAGCAGAGCTATTGAGTATTGGCTTACATCTGGCGGAACCAAGCATGTGGGTGCACATAAGAGGCCTCATGAGGTTGACTTTGCTTACTTGTCATGACAGTGCCTCTCTCAGTTATTTAATTTGCCTTTATGTGTTTTATGTTCAGTTTAAGCTCATCTAGCCTAACCAAGCATGTCCATGATATAAATGGCTGTCTGTCTTCTAAGTTGCTATCAATAAAGACCTTATTTTTATACGGTTTTGATTCAAATTATTTTTTGTATCAGGACAAGTAGATTGTCATGAGAGACAAGTAGATTGGGCACCTGCTTTAGTCCCCGGACAAGTAGTTTTTTTTTTTTACATTTCCACATCCCTGCAAGACAATGTAAACCACATTATTCTCTGTGGTGCCTGTTCATACTTAAGGGCCCGTTCACGCCACATGCGTTGGGGCTGTGCTGGCCGTTGCTTCCAGCGCAGCTCCAATGCAAAACAAGTCAATATGCCTTATCACAGATGGATATTGTTCAACGCGGTGGTGTGCACTGAAAAAAGTCCAGCATTTCTTACTTTTTTTCGGCGTAGAGGGATGCAACATAGAACAACCACCTTGCACCCCATGTGCCCGTAGAACTGCATGAAATGTCACTTGTGACATTTCAATGCGGGAGCGGCAGATCAGCCAATGTGCATTTTTGCGCAGCGGCTGGTGTGAATGGGCCCACATGCAGCATTGTGCAGTGCAGGGAAAACTTTTTTTAATTTTTTTTTGGATTGAGTAGTGAGGGTTTAGAAGCACAGTCAGGTTTTTACTGTTCTCCGTGTCTCTGTAAGGTTCACCCCACATGCTACAATCTTACTGTATAATCTCTTTTAGGTCTACCAACAAGTATGCAGTGCAAGGACCTGCTTGACTGCATAGGGAGGCCCTCGTATCACATAGTTTTGGTAAAACTAAAGTTGATTGTACAGAGATTGTGTGCTCAGATTGTACCGTAAAGCATATGTCTAAAGGTGGCCATACACTGTACAACCAACGCAAGACCTTAGTCTTGCGATGGTTGTAAAGTGATTTAAAAAAAACGTACGATCTGCCCATCTTGGACAGGCAGATCGTACTCTCGATCATCGCAAGCCCGCCCCCCTGAGGGGCGGGCTTCTGATGACCGCAATGCTGAAAGGGCAGTGTGCGCGTGCACACACCGGCCCGTTCGCCATTTGTCTCCCGAGCACCGTTCAAACCAGCCGAAAATCGTACGATTTTCGGCTGGTTTTCTAGCGTGCTCCTTAGACAAAAGACGTGCGACCGTACAGTAGAAACGGTCGCACGTCTCTGTTCACACTGCTCGATTCTCGTACGATCGCGGGATTGCCCGCAATTCTCGTACGAGAATCGAGCAGTGTATGGGCACCTTAAGGGAGATTCACTCTCTCTATTGACCTGATCACCAGTGTGACCATTAATAAAAGTGAGGTGTAAATGCAAAACTCTGGCTACCACCAGAAAAGGAAAAGAAGAGAAATCTTCCAATGGGGACATTTGTTGCTGTGACAATCGTCTAGGAGGGGATTTCCCTCACAGTGGAAAGATATCTTTTCACTTCCTGTAGAGTCTGCAGGACAAGAAGTAAAGAGAAATCTCCCTAATGAGACATAGATGGCAAAAAAGCAGACAGCAGTTTTATCCCTTCCCTACTCTAAAGTAAAAAAAAAAAAAAAAGTAACTGCATAATGACTCTGATGGCTGAAAGTATTCATTTTCTAGCCTCAGTTCACCGTAATGCTTTATGCCAGACTGCCTTCTCTGTAATACTGCATAATAATGATAAAGAGCACAGCATATGCTTTACAATAGGGGTAGACTGACTGGAAAAGGTGGATACATTTAATGCTGAACTCTAGCAAGATGGAAAACACACATGAATGGAGCTCTGTAATCAACATAACATCATCATTAAATGTATGTTAATGATTGTAAATGTATTGCTTGTATTAAAAATGTTTTTTTTTTTTTTAATACAAGTAGTGTAAGGACCTGAATTTCACCTGGTAGCAAATTGTAAGTACCTGGACCTGACCTGCTATCATCCTCTTGCAGTCCCTGTACAGCTGGAGGGTGGCTACTTTTCTTCCCCATGGTCCCTGTGTGTGTTGTAAAGTAGCCACAGCTCCAAACTCACTCCCTCGATGGACTATAATCTCACGTTTAGTTTATTCATTTGCATTGAGGTTATAGTCCATCACTGGAGTGAGCTTGGAGCTGTGGCCACTTTACAACACAGGGACCATGGAGAACAAAAGTAAATCACCCTCCAGAAGGAAGGACAGTGTCACCATGAATTCAGGGATGATGTGAGGATGTACAGCTGAGTAATACAAAAATAAGATACAGTTGTGTTAATAGTTGAATTGTTAATTTTTAAGATTAATCTTCTGAGTTTAGTATCACTTTGAAAGTCACAATTACGAGGATCATTCTAAAAATGGACAGGCCCTAACAAATAAAATATCTTCCAATTACAGCTGTGCATGCACTAATGCATCTAAATAATGTAGAATCTACATTGTAGATAAAGTGTAAATGGAAATATTTACTGCCAGTTTTAATGAGTATATTATTTTTCCACTGAGCTGGTCAAGTGACTGCGTTAGAACACAATACCGATTACAGTTGCCCAGTATGCACACAATAAGGAGCAGGGTGAGGTTAGATAAACCCTGGCTAGATAAAGATTGTTACATTGTATAAATGTTGGAGCCACTTGATAAAATCTCTCAGAGTAACAAGCTCAATTTTAAAGAGAATTACACTATTAATAGAAATACTGTACAGTATTTCATTTATCAATTGCATACACAGTGAGGTCATATGTGCAAAAATGAATGGTTTCACCTATCAATTTATCATAAAAAGACATATTTTACATATATGGCAGGTAATACATGAATGCAAAAGTGACATGCATTGCTGCAGCTCTCACATTACAACATATTCATTATGAAAAGGGATAGGACAATTCACAAAGAATACAGGAGTAGGAAAGCTAGGATGCAAGAGGAAATTCAAAAAAGAGAACTTGTCATGAATGTTCCCATCCAAGAAAAGTTTTTATGACTTCTTACTTCCGGTATTTATATAACACCAACAGTTTTACACAGCAGTTTCATATGTATAAACACAAGGGCCAATTTACCAAACATCATGTCTTTGGAGTGTGGGAGGAAACCCACACAACCACATGAAGAACATGTAAAATCCTTGCAAATAGGGTCCTGACCAGGATTTGAACCGGAGACCCCCAGTGCTGCAAGGCAGAAGTGCTAACCACTAAGCCACTGTGCTGCCTGTGCCTGTGATTTTTTTC
This sequence comes from Nanorana parkeri, assembly GCF_000935625.1. Taxonomy (NCBI): domain Eukaryota; kingdom Metazoa; phylum Chordata; class Amphibia; order Anura; family Dicroglossidae; genus Nanorana; species Nanorana parkeri. Next base: position 541,168 of record NW_017307018.1, on the reverse strand, counting down.
CGACAGCTGCTGACCCGTGCGCTGTGGTGGTGGTGGTGGTAGGCATTCAACATACCAGGATAGTTGGATAATGAAGATTCTGCTGGCCACCAAAGTACTGCAAGAGAATAAAGAACTGAGGCAGAGGAGGTGGGTACTAGAAGTCCGATCTGCCACTACAACAGAGAGACTCAGTAGAGCCCGCCAGAAGCAGTCCGAAGATGTCACTGCAACTGTAGTCCATACACAACTTCCTTCAGCCCCATAAAAGAACAAGGAAAAGTCACATTATGCCCATTGTGTCTAATGGTAAATCTGGCACTGAGGTACAGTATATTTACACTGTGAAATGTATTCTGTTTGCTACAGACTATATAAATCAGGGAACCTAGAGTGCACAGAACACTTTGAGAAAGAACAGTATGTACAGACACCTCAAAGTATTAGCTAGTTATAAACATTGTTTCTTCTCTTGCTACATTTAGTGACAGGTTCACTTTAACAATATGAACTATGAGGTGAGTGCTTTTCACTCACCTCATAGTTCTAGCCGACCTGTGACAATGAGACTGTCACAGGTCGGCTCAGTAGATCGGGAGGTGAGCGAACACATACCGGGTTCCCTCACCTCTCGATCCTGTCATGGCTCTCTGCCGTGACAGGGGGAGGGCTGGATTCCCCTCTCCCCTCTCCGATCTGCCAGCGCTGACTGGCGGAACGCACGGGGGAGGGGGCGGGTACAGCTGGCTCTGCCTCTAGATAGGCAGAGCCAGCTGTCACTCACGCAGCTGGGCGGATCCCGTCATCTAAGTCGTGATCTGCTCCGGCGTCTCAGTATAACGCGAGCTTTAGCTTGCGGTATACTGAGCTTAGGGTAACGGGAGGACGCTAGTTTGTGTCCTCCCGTTACCCTAAGGAGAACTATGGGAAAAAACACTGACCCCATAGTTCTCCTTTAACATCAGTGTAATTTATTGGGATCTTTAAAAAAAAAAAAAAACACTTGGCTCAATCACCTAGTTACTGTGATGGCTACAGTTAAACCAAAAGGCAAGTGGGATTAAAGAGCAGATGGGATTAAGAACACCTACGCACTAAGCAATCTTCTAAAACGTGGTGAAATGGAGCCCTGAGCAGGCCAGCATATGAAGCCGATTAGCTATAGAAACAAGTCAGTAAACAGTCCCCAACCTTCAGAGCCATGATGTCAGCTCACTGTACAATTCTACCACTCATAAATAGGCAGTGTAACATAGGGGGGACATAGGAAATGCAGGCACATCAGAGATCATGTTCGTTTTTGGTTTTCCCTTTCACTTATTACAGCTTATTGGGTTTGCCTATCCAAAAACTGTTTGCTAGATGTTAGATAGCTGGATCCCTCATCAGCCTGTTATGCCCATCAGATAGCGAGATCCAGATCTGCTCCCCCACACTGAAGTCTCACTTCTCCTCTTGCAGCAAAGGGAGTCTTACTCATCCTGTTGTATTATCCAAAATATGAAATGTCAGAAGTTGCGTGACACTGCCTTGTTTTGCATAAAGTAAAAGATCTTGTTTACTCCTTACCGGATATCCCAAACGACGGGGAGGGTGCTCGTAATGACTGCGGATGGCACTGCTGTATGCATAAAATGGTTATGAAGAATGTCAACAGCACACCGAAAATTATTTTAGAATCACCAAATGCTAATTTCCTTGAACAATTTCTCTGGCCCCTCTGGGTGAGCAAGCAGCTCACCCAGAGGGGCCACCTCAGCCCCATTCAGGACCTGGAAAATGACTGAAAAGCACTATGGTAGCTCTGGCTACTATGTCTATGTTATATTTATGTTTGTGAAGTGAACATTTTGACAAGAAAATGATCATAAGATAAAAAAAAAAAGAATATACAGTTTTGCAAAGTGAACATTCACCTTGCTAAGTGAGTCTCTATTTATTTTTTCTATTTCACAACTAGAGCCATACAAACTCCATGCAGTGTCTCAAGTGCAGTTTAAACTCAGGACTCCAAAACTGCCTCTGTGATGATCCATTAGGTACTTTACACATCAAAAAAAAAATGCAAACTGTGGCAAAAATATATCACAAAACTATTTCATTACTAATGTCACAAATTGCTTAAATGCACACAGTATATAAGGTGTTGGAAAAGAAAGCCTACATATCCGGCATGCAGATACAAAAGGATTAAATGTACAATGTGAACACACAAAGAGAAGGGGTCAGTCTTGGTCATGGGAAAATAAAAATAAAAAGGATGCAATAAAACACCAGTACAAACATTACAATTAGTTTGATGGTGCGCCATGTAATCTGCAAACATTCAATTGCATTGTGGTAACTAATGTCTGCTCAGTGATCTTTTCTTACAACGGATTTGGGAAATGCAATAAAGATAAGCAGTAAGTCAATCTTGAGTTTACTCACATTGCAAAAATGTGTGTCATAAGATGGTAAGCCACAAAAGCACATTTTACCAATTGGGAATGCTGGCCACAACCACAAGGCCTATGCTTATAACACACCGAGGCTCAACAGTACTGCTCATAGGTTGGTGTCCTGGTTCAGAAATAACCATGTAAAGCCTTTAAAAATCAGCCCTCTCTTACTGGCTTGCAATGCAATATGATAAGTACAAGTGCTTTTCCCAGCCAGGGCGGTTATGGATACATTTTACAAGGAAGTATTGTCTGCAGACTTTCTCTGTGTACTTTGTCCTTATGTGAAGTCAAAGAGTTATACATACCGTACATTCTACAAACAACACACAGAGAATAGAAACATACAAATTAATAGTTGTGTTCCTATTCCATATTGCTCATGTTATAATACAGATTTGATAAGACATTCTGCATATGCCACAGAAAACCTCGTGCGCTGAATTCAAATCTCTAAGACGGTATCTATCCTAAACTGCCAGCACCCACGTCAATACCGACATACAAAAAGAAGCAACGCTATATTATCAATCAACATTCATTGTAGCACATACAAATTTTAAATATAAACACAAGTATACATCACTACTGTACTTTTCTTGGAATGTGTGTCAAACAAATACAATGCACTAAAAAAAGGAATCCAATAGCAATAATGTGTGTAAATATCACAACATGTTCTCAAAAAATGTCCAATAGTGAATCCAAAACACCTTCTAAAATCAGTGGAGCTTGATGTTATATGCACGTACCCCGAGGTGGACCCAGAAAGGATCGCTATTTCCCGGGTGCGTACAATTTTTAGGCTTGACATTTTTGAGGTCTATTTACTCTATTTGCTATAATCTTTTATATTTTACAAAAAATGGATATTCAATTGTGTTTCTGTGCACAAAAATTAATTTGAGCATCTTAAAGGGTCTCTGCTTTCAGAAAAAAAATATGTTTTGGGGGTAATCTTTTTTACGTAATCTTTAGGCCTAATATTTGCATTTTAACAGGTGTTCTCAAAAAGGCAAAAAGGATGGACAGCAAAAGAATGAAATGAACAGAAGAATAGTAAGTCGATACTATAATAATATAGGCACAGTTGTGTGAGACAATTGTTGTGGCCCTAGCTCAGCTTTAACTTTAATTACCCAATAACATAGGGGGAAGGTGTTCTGTAGATTTCAGTGGTGAACTGGGCAGGGCTGATAACACGGCTTCAGAGTTTATTTCAACAGAGGCAAAGCACACAGGAAGTTACAAGCTCTTTGGATTTCTGGCAGGACCATCAGGCATTGTTTTGCACAAAATGCTGTCAATAGCATATTTAACATTTTTCTTAACCCTTGCAGTGAGGCTACCCCCGTGATCATTTTTGTCTAGGGTAAAAAATAACAGTACTACTCACCCGGTCCTCGGAGCCGGTTTGGTCTCAGAGCAGTCCCTTCTGCCTCCCTCTGCTGCAGCGGTCTAAGGTCCCATGAGTCATCACGCCTATACACTGTGTATAGGACGTGAGAATACAGAACGTCATACCATCGCTGCAGCAGAAGGGAAGGGATCGGTCTAAGAGCAAGCCAGCTCTGAGGATCGGGCGAGTATAACTTTATTTTTGAACCTAAACAAAATTGAGCACTTGACCCTTGCAGGATGGGGGTAGCCCCACTGCAAGGGTTTAGATTCTTTTTTCCCCTGGAGATCTTCTTTAATAGACCAAAAGAGAGCAAATAGCGGATATCCCATAAAAAAGGCTGTTTACAATACCAGCTAAATAACCCTAAACAACAATGAATCCCCATGTGAGTTTCATATTCATACTGTATAGAAGATACATGGAAAGAAATACTAGTCTTTAAGGAAACTGCAGATGATGGACCGCACCAATCTAGCAAATAGAGAAACTTGACACCCCACATTCCCCTTTCCTATTATGACGCAATGAAAGTCCTTTAAACAATAGCAACATTCAAGGACAGTGAGATTACAGTCTGAGGAAAATGCTTTGAACAAAGCCAACAGAAGGAGAAATGCTGGAAATGGTATTGGAAATGAATATCTACCTCTTAGTCATACCATGCATTCTTACAAGCAGATCTATACAGTATAGGACAACAAAATAACTGCTTGTTTCACCACACAAATTTCACTGAGAAATCTCATCTAGTCTTCCCCCATTTTCATACAAACATCTACATTTGAAGTGTAAAAATGGGCAAAGTTTTTAGAATCCAAAAGGAAATAGCCAATCACAGCAAGACAGCAGTAGTGTAACTGCCGTCTGTTATAAGCAAAAAGAATTGGCAGCACTGATGAGACGAATAAGTGCAAACAATGTAACAAACAGTCAGTAAGGGAAATCCATGTGAACTGGCTATTAATGTTGATTGACCTGCAGTGTCAGGAAATGTCAAAAAATCATACCTTCCAACATGACCCATTTAACCCAGCAGACATCATCTGCTCCTGTTACTCCCACGTGTTCTACATTTGCAGTAGCTTGTGGTAAAAGCTTCAAGGCATAAGTAATTCAAACAATTGCTTGTCTATAGTCCTAGATATGTATACTATAACAGCCCTCTGGCCCTAATCCATTTAGATTACCATTTATAAACCCTAGACGCTAAGCGCACACCCAGTGCCGTTCCATAATCTGCTGTCACAGCTTGCTGTTTTGACAACCAACCTGGGTCACTGTCCTGTCATCTGCAGCAGTTTGTTGTTTTAAATAATGAACTTTACAGACCTAAAGTTCATTATTTATACACGATCTGTGGGTTGTCCTCCGGGGAATCATTTTTACTGTGGTTCAGTTTGTTGTTTCACACCTAGGTCCCATGTTTGATTCCTGTTCACCTTTGCAACCCCTTTCAAACATCCCCGAAACCTGCCCTTGGTTTTTTCCAGTGTTTTAATGTTCTCACACTCCCCCTGCTAATTACATTTGGGAGTTGCTTGAGCAAAGATCTCTCCGAGTATCTGTTCCCAGGCCACGGTACCTGTGATCTCGGTTTTAATTCCGATATCCATTTTCTTGCCTGTTTCTTGACAATCCTTGTTATTCACCTTCCTGACTCTGCTTGTTTGACTACAGGCTTGTCTGTCAATTTTGTACCAACCTACATTTCTGCCTGCTGTCAACTGTTGCCAGTTTAAGTGTAACATGGAAGCCATATGCAGCCCATTAATCATGGACTGGTGCTCTGGTGAACCCTGCACCTCGGCCCTCTTTGGGGCTTGCATATGGCTGGCAACACAAGGCTCCACTACCTCCGTCAGATCTGTCGGTAGGCCATATAACCATACAACTTTATTGTTGGGATTAACCCACCTCAGAAGATAGAGATCAGGTCATTCATTTAGGTAATAATAGTGTTTCATATTAAGATAAGTTCTTTATTAACCACATTATAGAGACTGCAAATTAGCTATTTCTTGAAGAACAAAAATAAGGCTGGTATCTTCTTCTATACTTTACAGTATAGCTGGCTATATATTCACCAGAACAGTAAAGCTGTGATCACTTTAAAAAGCCATTAGGTTAAAGGCCAACTACAGTAAAAACTGGATTTTCAGCTTTGTACTAGACCCAGCGGATTGCATCACCCATCATCCTTTTAGTCCCTGTAGTTTACACTTTACATCTTGCATACGGCCATATTGAAGGTGCCACTTTCTTATAATTGGACTTGCCAGTATTTGTTTATTCTAAATCATGGAGAATGCAAAAGTGGAAGCGACACTGTCACCTGACATGCCCTCAACAACCGAAAGGAGTAGGGAACATATAACCTGCTAACAACTACGTATGGCTAACATATTGAGTAGTGTTTACCTTTAAGGGGATTTTTAGAGGTATTTTTGCTAATTGCTCATTTCTCTTGATTAGCTTTCTAGGGTGGTTTGCAGACTCAAAGAAGCTTCTTCAACACCCACGTACACAAAGGTGAGAGCACTAAATCATTTATGAAGTATTGGTGTGTTTAAAGTGTATTTCCACTTTTGCAGCCAAATTGGGATGACACTTATTTTATATTAGTTATATGTGAACATTCATATTGCATAACTTAAAGAACAAATTGCAGCTTACATTTTAATACTGTGCTTGATACCTGCTTAAAAATCCAACTAGCACCCCCCCATATGCACTGTACTGTGATGGCAGATTTCATTATCAGATGTAAACTAGATGTGAACACCGTCTGCTCTAACAAATGGTTAAAGACTTATAAGCTCTGTATGTTAAGAAGAAGCTCAGGCTGTCTCTTATTTAACCCTCTACTTTCACTTTCAAACTGCTCAGAGTAGTTTGGAATCTTCACAAAGGCCTTCACCAAAAGACACTAAAAGATATAATTTTTTTAATAAGTCTAGGTCTGCTGTGTGAATGGGAACACAAAATATAGTGGGAAATCCTCAAAGTTGCCTGCAAAAGTGTAACTTTATTTTAATGTATACTTTTCTAATGTATTAAGGGACTGGAAGAATTTGCCTGTATGGTGTTTATGCATCCACAGATTTCCTGCAGAGAAAATTTGTCTTAGACCTTCTCTGACAATATTTCGGTGTGAATATGGACCCTTGCCAACTTTCCCATAACAGTAATCTACTCGGATCCTGTTTGGACAGGATAAAAAGATACAAACATTTCAGAGCCACATCAGCATGTGTATGTGGCTTTCAAACAACCGTCCATTGTCCTTCTGAAGACATGGGTTGTTGGCACCTGCCTGAATCATGCATGATTGTAGCATCTGAAAGTGAGGCTGGAGTTTAACAATTCAAAATCACAAGAATCAATTGTAATGCACATGATTAAAACTAATTATTTTTTCTTCTCAGCTTGATCATTTATCAAATCTGAACGACAACCATAAGTAAACTACTGTAATCTGTTACCTCCTGTGGTCATTCTTGACATATCCCAGGTTACTGAGTCCACAGCCTAAACTTTCATTTCTGCTTACTGCCGGGTTTTCTTACTTGCTGGAGTTCACAGAGCAATTAAACCCAACATGAAACACCTCGCCAAGTCTAATACGTTGGTCTACACTCAGTCTACAAATATCTTAATGGATATTACAAATGCATTAAAGAAGATCTATGTTTAAATTGTAATACTTCACATAGGTGTAAACCCTACCGGACTGGCATTTAGTTTGCTAAAGCATGGTGTACCATGAACAATTGTCATTTTTTGAATAAAATACTGTTTTTACCTTTTTTCATCATCTTTTTAAATGTTATTCTCCTGCAAACACATCCTGCCTACATGTATGCATCCCAGCAATAACTGCATGGCATTTCTCACAACGGGTTTCTTCATGGTGACAACAGTGGACTGTGCCTGTTTAATCAGCTTCTGCAGTCTCTATTGGTAGCCCATGTGACAGGGTGACAATGTAGAAACACAAATGGGAGAAATGGACAAAACATTGTCACTTATAACAGGAAGTGCTTGAACAAGGACCTATTCAAAAGATTATTGTATCTACTATATATGATAAGCATTTATCTTCATTCTGTGTGCTCCTATATGTACATTTCCAATTGAATTTGCCTTCGATTCCTACACACTTCTTGTTTTATTACACTAAAGCAAAATGCAGACTGCTGGTTTTGTAATTGAGTAGAACTTTTCCTTTTACAGAAGATTTGAGCAAGAGAGACTTTTCTTCATTCTGTCGTGGTTCCTACAGAGTGATGAACACTAATTTGCATGCCAGAACAGTAGTAGAAATTTACTTTGAATTGAATTTCAGTGAGTATTTTCCCATATCACCAAATTGCCTGCTTTGGGCCCACAATTTTTCACCCAGCGTGAAAAATTGTCTTTTGTTGAGTCAGGTGGTGTCCGCAAAGGCCACCCACAGATCAAATTTGCGCCAATTCAGCAGGAAATGGACAAAATGTGATCCGTGGTTTGCCAGCTTTAGCTGCATCAGAAAAAAGACATAATCCTTTGGCAGTGCAGAGTGGCAAAGGTGTGTGGCTCAAAAGATTGGCTTAACAGAATGACAAATCCTTTGGCATGTAACAGTTCCCATATATACGGAGTCATTTGCCTAGAATTCAGTTTTAAGACATTTTAGCAGTTTAAAAATGTTAAATACACCTGGGAGAAAGTAAATCAGAGATTCCATATATTTAAAATATATGTTGAGGCAGAAAGCTGCGTTGGAGTCATTTACTTTGGCAGGAGTATCACTCTCTGACAATGGAGAGTGATAGACCTGCCTATAATTGCTGGCATCAGCCTCACTATGACTTTCTGATTTGCTGCCTGCATTATTCATTGATTGCCTTCTTTTCTATAGAGGTAAGGGAATAGCTGTTCATTGTTCCCAGAGACGTTCCAGCATGCAAGTTACAACAAACAATCCCCTACACTACCTGATTATTATTAGCATTGCTCATGTTGGTTATACTGCTTGCACAAGTCAGATATTGTTTTTGCAATCTTTTGTATTGAGAGGAAAGATATTGAGAATGTCTATTTGTTCTTGCCAAGAGACTGATGCTGGTAGTTTTTGACCCAGGCTTCTGGTACAGAGAACTAGTATGCATAGTGGTACAGCTGTGCAGTGTTTTAAAAAGCAACAAAGTATTTCCTACTGAAGACCGGTTAGTTTTTTTAGGTGGATCTGTTTGAAAACCCAATGTTACTTTATGGGCAGCTGGATCTAAACTGATGTGCGTCAGTTTACATCTGATTGCACAAGACTCCGCACAGGTCCGGGGAAAAAAACAAAAAACAACAGAATAGAGTTCCGTTATGGTGGACCTTACCCTGATGAATTAGCAGTAATTGGATGTACAGTGAACAGATGCATGTCCACTTACATCTGACTGCCCATAGACCTTACATGGGTCCGAACAGCTCTTGCTAGCAGTAGATACATGCAAAAAACCCAAAGGGTGTAATTATACTTTAAAAGACATGTGGTCCAGGACTGCCACCTCTATCCTTACTTAAAGTACATGTAAACTCAGCTATCTGCAACTATCACTAAAATAATACCTTATGATCCTGCCAAAAATATCCTTGTTCTGGCACTTTCTCTAAAAAATGTCCCATCTCCCAGCTGTGCCCCCTCATTGTCACCATTACTCAGGATAGAAACTACAAGTGTCCATTTCAACACATACTACACTGGCATGGTCCAGTGTGGTCACCAACAGGTGCTGCCGGAATACAGCAGTCTGAGATGTAGCAAAGAATTAAAGAAGTAAAAAGAAAAAAAAAGGATACATAAAAAACCCCATGGTAATTGGTTATGACACACAATGCTTTAGTAAACTAAAACCCATTCAGTTGGGATTCACATCTATTTTATTATCTAGTGTGCTGGTGACCCAGAAAAAGCATGGCCTATTGGGTACCTGACATTCAATCAGCACATGCTTCTTCCGGATCAGTAGCTCCCCAAGTAGTAAATAAAAAGAGTATATCAGCCTCTTAGCATGCGCCTTGGAAAATAACTCTTGGCAGATTCCATATTGCTATCCTGACAGGTTCCTTTGAACAAAATACTGATAAACAAATGAATTGTTATTGATATTTGCATAATCCACTAATCATTACCTTTATAGCTGCCTGACAATACACAGTTGGGCAAAGGTTACTGGGAAGTTAACCTGTCTATGGTTGGTACCATGGTTTCTTCACAAACCTTACAATGGGAATGCAGTGGGAAATAGAGCTTCTCACTTGTAATGACACCGTGCTACCAAACTGGCCACACATGATTCTTCTGCAAGAGAAGTGCTCCTGCACAACAGAAAACTCATTTTTCTTGTTATACCCAGCCCCCAACCCCTAGCCCACACTTACCTGAATCACAGGGCTCTTCTCCCCGTAGGCTCCTGTCTGAAGTCAAGCTTGCTCAGCCTGCACAGTTGCGTCATCCATTCACAAATACTTTCATAGGATTTGGGAATAGAGCCTACAAGTCCCATCTGTCTCCATGGCAGAGGGACTTGTAGTTCTTAATAGAGTCACCACATTCATTCTTCCTCCTGTCTCTTAGCTGAATGTCCATACCTTGGTATGAAGAGGAGATGTGAGGAAGAGTCAGCAGGGTACGGAGCATTGCTCCCGCGATCCACTAACCACAGTAGCAACGCTTTGCAGACTCAAATGCAAAAAGATTTTAAAATGTGCATTTTATATTTTAATATTGTGTGTTCATTTATTTTTTGGAAACCTGGACTATGCCTTTGAAATGCTAGACTACAAAAATTCAAGTAGCATTCAGATGCCAATCAGTCCAGTCTAGCATCCAGCTGATTTCTTAGGTGTCAGGGTACATGTATTACCACTGAAATGTGGTAGCCGAATTGCTACCTCCTTTTAATGGTGCAGGCTCCGGGGCTATTCATTCTAAACCTGACGTCACTAACTAGTACACCAGTGATGTAGAAACAGCATGCAGACAGTGAAGTCTGAACTAAATCTGAACTGCTGTCTTACTTAAAGTGGACCTTTACCCCCTTTCACTAAAAATCACATTAGCATGCAGCTCTGCATGCTGATATTAAATCATCTTACATTCATTAGTTAAACAAACTTGTTTTTCATTTACTTACAAATAGAGTTCATCTACTTCCTGGTCCACATCTGGCACAAATGATGTAATGTGCCAAAGCATTGCATCCTGGGAAGGTTACATCAGCAGAGCATTGCTGGGAAATCTCATCTGTAATCTCATGAGATCTCAGGGAAAGGCATTTTCCTCCCCTGAGATGATATATATGGTCACATGTCCTAGTCACATGTGCATGAGTTCCAGGAAGTAAACGGAGTTCTAGTAACCTGCTCTTAATTAACTTGGCCACTGTGAGAAGACTGGGGAGGAGAAGAGAAGTAAGGTATGCAAAGAATACAAAGCCGGCAATTATCCAGAGGTATCTGTTTGTATATTGCCATTACTAAACATTTCTAAAGGTGTGTTTATTGTTATTTTAAAGCAATGAGTGAAGTTCCTCTTTAAGGTCAGTGACTCACCAAGTTATGGAGGTGAGAAGCAGATTAGGTCTTGTGATTGGGGACATCTGAGGTGTTAGCTGATACCTGTTGAATGTGTGCCTTTTTTTAATACATTTACCAACTGCTCCAAGTGGTTGTACAGAACTCTTCTTTTCCACATAACACTGTTACCATATTTCTTCTTTCTAAAGTTCCCTTTAATGAGACTCTGTTGTAAAAATTATACTTCTAATAACAAACGTCCCTCCAAAGAAGAAAGAATAAAACCTTCCCCCCTGCCTGAATCAGCAAACCAATGTGATGAAGAGCAATCTGCACTCAGTGGTTCTCCCAGCAACCCCTATGTGCCTTAGGGCTTGTTCACACCAATTGCAGTGCGTTCCAGAACGGTAGCTGCTGGAACACACCACAATCGCTCACAAAACTTCCCCCTGTGTTCTCGGGCGGCAGGGGGCGTGGTGGTGCATTGAAGTCAATGAAAACGCAGCCACGCCCCCCTCCCAATGCAAAAAATAGAGCATGCAACATTTTTTGCATTTGCAGTGGAACGGAACACAGGTAATGTTTTGCCACGCGTCTGATTGCACTGCGGGCGGGGGGCGTGGCTACGGTGCCATTGACTTCAATGCACCGCCACGCCCCCCTCCCACCCCAGAATGCAGGGGGAAGTTTTGTGAACGATTGCGGTGCGTTCCAGTAATGGACTACTAGTTTGTATTGAGATTGCAGTCCATCACAGGAGCAAGCTTTGGAGCGGTGGAAGTAAAAAAAAAAGTGTGGTGTGCAATATAGTGAAATGGAAAGTTTATAATTATACAGCAATCAATGCAGAATGGCACCGGCTATAGAGGACTACAAATCCCAGCAATAGTTCATTTTACAGCGCAATGCAGAATATCACCAGCTATAGAGGAGCACAACAAATGACAGCAATAGTACATTATAGCTGGCGGTATTCTGCATTGCGCTGTATAATGTACTGTTGCTGGGTTTTGTAGTCCTCTATAGCTAGTGATATTCGGCATTGCACCACTGTATAATGTATTATTGCTGGGATTTGTAGTGCTCCTCTATAGCTGGTGGAATTCCGCATGGTGCTGTATAATGTATTATTGCTGGGATTTGTAGTCCTCTGTACAGCGCAGAATATCACCAACTATAGAGGAGTACAACAAATCAAAGCAATACATTATACAGTGTATAATGTATTACTGGGATTTGTATTCCTATGTATAATATACAGCACAATGTACCATCAGCTATAGGGGAATACAAATCCCAGCAATACATTATAGAGCACCATGTGTGGGAAAGTGCAGGCTTACCTGAGCAGTCTTCCAGCAACTTGCTTCTGAGATCGGGCCTGTCTATCGGCGGCTGTCATCCCCCCACACCTGCTCCTCCTTACTACATCTCCCCGCGTCCCTGTGCCGATCGTGGATGTGGGCGGGCGGTGAGTGTGAGGCGGGGAGGAGGTGCGGCGTGAAGAGCGTGGATGCGGGCGGGTCTGGCAGCGGCGAGCGTGAGGTGGGGAGGAGGTGCGGCGCACAGCGTGTGGAGCTGTGAACAGGGCCAACTGATCGGAAGCCGATTAATCGATTATTGAAAAAGTTGACAACTTTTTCAATAATCGATTATAATCGATTATGTCGATTAGTTGTTGCAGCCCTACTCCACAATGCACCTGTATGTAAGAATATGTAAACAGATTCCATGAGCATACTTACTAGTTTCGAGGGAACTATTTATAGCATTTAAGTAATTTCCTTAAATTGGCTTTGTAAACTCATTTATGCCTACAATAAAACAGAAGGGCACCATATCATTGCTTGGCACATGATCAAATCCTTGCAGTATCGCTCTCATACCTGCCATACTTGTCTCGGTGAGCACTAGAAGCCCGGCTCCATGAAAACAGTAGACGGCTCTGCCAGCTTCCTTCTGTGTTATCTACAGAGAACAATGTGGGAGCTGACAAAAATGTCCTACCCGCCAAGTCTTCATCTTAGTACTGTCAGGCCTTGTACACATCCGAAAGCATGTGCATTCCAGAGTGGTAGCTGCTAGAACGCACCGCGATCACTAAGAAAGTTCTCCCCGCATTCTGGGGAGAGAGGGGATGCGGCGGTGCATTAAATTCAATGGCACCGCTTCCACAACCCCCCCCCCCTCCCGCCCACAGTGCGATCAGACGCGTGGCAAGACTTTGCCAGTGTTCTGTTCCACTTCAAACACAAAAAATAGGGCTTGCTCTATTTTTTGCGGTTGCAGGGGAACGCAATGCTGGCAAAGTTTTGCCTCGTGTCCGATCGCACTGCGGGCGGGGGGTCGGCTTGGAAGCTGTGCCATTGAATTCAATGCGCCGCCACGCCCCCTCCTGCCCCAGAACGAGGGGGGGAAGTTTCTTCGCGATCGCGGTGCGTTCCAGCAGCTACCACTCTGGAACGCACATGCTTTCGGTGTGAACAAGCCCTCAGTTTGCCCTGCTTATTTTTTGTGGTTTTTTTAAAGTCCATAAATGTTCATATTCAGGCTTTGCCAAATAATATGCACTATGTAACAGTTCCATGGCAGGTTTGCGTACTTTAAGGATAAACATACTTTCCGTGCACTTGTCGTGTTCCAGCCTCCCTCCATCAGTGATTTTGTGAGAAGACAACTAAAGTGTAGCTTCCTGGTGATCTTTGCTGTACAGCTCTCCAAGAGCCATGCAGCAACTCTTCAACATCTTTTCACTTCTGCCCCAAAGATTTCTATACAAACCAGCCACTGAAACATCTAATGGCCATCCTGGTAGAAGGCACTGTTCGGATCCAAACTCAGAGCTTGTTCTGCCATCCGCCCCATTCACACTTGAGCGTTGGTATTTCGCACATTTTTGTGTGTCTTTGTACACCCGTTTTTCAGGCATTTTCAGGCTTAAGGGCCTGTTCACACGATGTCAGTTTTCTGTGCTGACCTGATCCGTACGCTCCTGCACTAAAAATGCATCCCAATGTATCCCTATGTGTTTTATGGGCTACAGTTCTCACGTGCGCAGTCCGTTCAGGTTACGACAGAAAAAATACTGCATGTCACATTTTGTCCTGTCAGGAAACGGACCGGAAACGCAAAATGCGTAAAAAACGCACTGCAGCTAACATACTGAGAGCCCCACTCGAGCAAAAAAAAAACAAACTGGAACGCATCAAAAACGCGGCCAAAACGCACTGCATTAGTAGCACCACGTCTGCAGATCCGCACCTGATCAGGACCTGATATCATGTGAACAGGCCCTGAGTGTTTTTGTTTTAGCCAATGGAAAGCTAGTTACTAGGAAAAGGTGATGGTTGTTAGGAAACATTTTGTGTGAAAGGCACACCTACTGAAGACTATTGGGGTCGAAAATGTGCACTCATGCCTCAAAGTAGCTCCAGTACTTTTCTGAGCATTAAAGGACATTACACATCACTCAGATCCGAACATAATACATAATCTGATTGGAAACGTACTTCAAATCAATTAGGTTTAAATGGGGGCTGCTTTTAAGTATTAAAAATTGTTTTAAAATATGTTGCTTAACTGTCTCCCTCACCACTTTATTCTCTAAAGCTGGCTATACACTGAGCAAAGCGAAGCTGGTTCTTAAATCGGCCACAACTTGTTCAGGGGGTGGCTCTGTCTGCCAGCTCCTGCCTGACATCCTTTAAATCAGGGCTAGCAAACCTCTGGCCCTCCAGCTGTGGTGGAACTACAAATCCCATGAGGCATTGCAAGATTCTCACAGCCACAGACATGACTCCTGGAGAGAGATGCATCATGGAATTTGTAGTTTCCCCACAGCTGGAGGGCCGGAGGTTTGCTACCCCTGCTTTAAATGAAAAACTGAAGGAGCCAAGCCAAATATTGCCGGTGTTGTCCAATCAGATGCAGGTACTGTTCAGGTATTTTGCCAGCTGATAGTCAAAGTACAACAGGCACAGTGGGAGATTCCTCTATCCTCACTGTTTGAATGAAAAAAATCTACTAGTGTAATCTAACCCAGCATAACACAATTCAGAAGTGCTAGTTTCAGTTCAATAGAAAACACTTTTATAAAAGACTGATTGAAAACTTTCTAGATAAGATTTCCAAATGTACAGAAAGGCAGAAGCAACAGGAAAACATTGAGAAATATTACAAAAGAATATATACAGTAAATGACATACACACAGCTATTGTTACGTCTAGAAGCGATTCCCTAAAAATATGTAGAAAATCTATAAATAACTTCCCCACCCTTCACACTGGACATTGTCCTTCCAATTTTGGTTCTTGTGTAACTAAGGTGTGTGATTAATGGAGTGCAATACAAACACACACATCCTGATACTCCCAGTGATTCATGTCCCAGGAATAATCCATATGAAGTCACTTTAGGTCTAACTGCGTCATTTTCATGGTTTTGCCCCCTCCAAGTTAATGAATCAGCACTCCCTCAGCTAATGAGCAACATTAGCGGTTTGTCTTGGAATGCACAACATTGCTACGGGTAACTGATAAGAGAATTCTGTTTCTAAAGCTATGCAAGGTATTTATGGCCATTCGATAATAAAACACAGTGATGTGTCTTCTGGTAACTATTATTACTGTAGCCAAGCTTCGGTAAACATGCAGACAATTCATTTTTTTTAATTCCCTACATATTTTCTTATTTAAAAAAGGTTGCCAATCAAGACTTTTTTTCCTGGATGGCGTTTTACTTTACTGTAAATTAATACTTTGTGAACTATGTATAATGTTCTGGAGAGTTTTCATAGGCTACTTGTGTAACCTTGAACCAAACAAGCAGGCAAGGTGGCTTTTTCCGTGTCCCTCTCGAATTTAGTTTCACAGAGCTTGAGTTCATGGCTAAGCTCACTTTATGGTCCTTTTAACACGAGCAGTCCGTTTAGGTCTGCCTGTCAGGTTTTTCAGGTGGATCTGGTCAAAAGTAAAATGTAACTCTACGGGCAGCCGAATGTAGGTGGACATGCATTTGTTTACATCGGATTACCCCCAAATTCGTCCAGGTCTAGAAAAAAAAATGGAACAGAGTTCCCTTTTGGCAAACCTGATCATGACAGATTAGAGGTAAACTCATGCCCTCTTACATGTGACTCCCCATTGACCTAACATGGGTCCATACATTGCAAGATGGACAAAAAAACTGAATGGTTGTGGATGTCAGAAGCATGACATCTGTTCTGTACTGCTCCAATCAACAAGGGATCCGAGCATGGATCCCCGGCTGATAAGAACTGACGGCGCCCATGTGAAAGGGACCTTACATTGTTACACTGTTACGTTACTGTGGAGATGTAGAAAATGTGGCAGCTTGTGGTTACAATAACATTGGCCAGTATAATGGTATACACACACTAAATAGTATATACCATGTCTGAGTATGTTCATCCCTCAATGTCCTGTTCTTTTGACTAGTTCAGGGTCAGCAACCAGTAAGTGTACAGATCAGGTGGTCCAGAGGCTTTGGAACTCCATGGAACAGGAAGAGACCAGCAAGAGACACAATTTAAAAATGGATCTGAGAATGTGTTCTATACAAGGTCTTCATAACAAATTGAAGCTAATGTCCAGCAAGTATAGAAGGTTATGTCCAGATTCTATGCTTCTAATGTGCCCAGAGCTCAGCTTTAGTGCTGCATGCTCAGAATTACATATAATTATGAATTTATGATCTAATTACTATAACATCTGCTGTATAGCATGTACATTAAATATTTACACATACTTCCTAACTGTCCTCTTTAGGTGCACTGTTAATAAAGGAAACAATATATAGAGCAGGGGTCTCAAAGCACGGGCCCGCAGCCGGCTGTCAAGTCAGGTACGACGTACCTGACTTCTGGGAACAGCTACACGGTGTTCATCTCTGTCGGATGCAGGCTGCATAGCTGCTCCTGTCTGCTCCTGCACTCAGTAATTCCTTTCGGCCAGAGCTCTATCAGTTCTGAGCTCCTGCCGAAAGGAAGGATTAGTAAGGTCTGCACCAACCACTGGATCACCAGGGAATGTGCAGATGACGGGCCCCCTTTATTTTATGTGTGTGTGCAGGGGGGTTGTATGTGTGTGTGTAATAGGCCCTATTCATACCTGTAGGTTTAGGTGTGATTTGGGATTTCTGTGTCAGGAATTTGCGTTTTCCTACAGCAGGAATCCCTAATCTGCTGTCACCCGTTCAAGTTAATAATCAGGTGGCAGCTACTGCATGTAAACGCCGGAACATCACATGTAATGGTATGTGATATGATTACATGTGGTTAGGAATCAATCATTGTCCCTGGATACATCGATCGTGCATCCAGGGAGAGTGATTGTTTTCTAACTGCATGTAATCATATCACATACCATTACATGCGGTGTGCAGGCTTTTACATGCAGCGGCTGTCACCTGATCATTAACTTGAATGGGTGACCGCTGCTGCTTGTAAATGCCAGATTAGGGATTCCTGCTGCAGGAAAATGCAAATTTTGAAGTAAATGCAATTCTGAAGTATGACATTTGTCCAGTAGCTCCCGAGTGAATGGAGTTTGAGACCCCTGATATAGAGTATTTTATTTAGCACTAAAAATCAGTTATTCTGAAGTAATGTTACATTTTTACATAATTTATCTTGAATTACAGCCTGCAGAGCATTGCAACCGTGATCAATGCATCACAGGTCCATTGCAGTGGCTTCTGCGTTGTTTACATCCCAGCCCCAGGTCCATATGGAGGTACAGACATTATAGGGCTGGAGGAAGTTTAAAGAAAACATTTTAAAACAATGTGATGCTGAGACAGAGCATCACACCGCACACTTTTGAACCTTTCACAACACACTAGTTCACCACTAAAAGAGCAGTTTAGAAGGCAGGCTAGTGTGAACGTACCCCAACTGTATTTTTAGAGCTCCTTAGATTTGTGTTTTCAATCTGTGGTCTGCAGCCTTATGCCAGGTAGTTTCTAGCTATTGTTTGAAAAGTCCCATATTTTTCATTGCCCACAAGTGAGTGTGTATTTAAACCATACACAGCTTCACTGGGTTAAGGTAATCTTCTATTTCTTTCATAAATCAACACCAAAATCTCATCCACAGAAAGGGTTAATTTTTCAGTCAGTTATTCCTGCAGAGCGAGACAAACAATATTAACCCATTCACATCACCTCATTGCAGCGATGTGAAATAAAATGCATTTAACTGCACCACACCAATTATACGTACAACATACAACTACAGTGAATTGCAGTGCACCCCAACACACACAAAATTAGAGAAGCAGCAGTTTCTCCTGTGCTCCTGTGTTGGGCCCCATTCATAAGCTGCAGTAATGTACGATCAAGTGTGTTGCAGAGCATACGTCACCACAACACAGTGGTGTGACCAGGCCTGACACTACTACTAAGCATGACACAGAGCTTGCAAACCTAATAGCCACATATAGCTTTCCCCATGTACAGACGTAGCTGTAAATTATACAGGGGAAACAACTGCACATATTTATTGGACAATTTATATCAAGTGGATCACTTGTTGTTGATCATTAGAGGGAACCTCAGAGTATAGAAATATGGCAGCTGCCATTGTGGATTTGTTTGTAAAGATGCATCCTTTGGATCTTATTCTTGATCATTGATTCACTACCTAGTGAGTCACTGACCAAAAAAAAAACATGCAGCCAATAAAGTTAAGAAACATTTGATCTTGCATAATGCATACGTCTTCATGGTCATTGATTTACTAAGTAATGAAGTTAGAATCAAGTTTAAAGGGTAATTCCACTTTCCCAGTTGTTTCCCGTTGGTTAAATGCTTGTTATTTGCGAGCGAAATCCAAAATCCAGAGCTCAGGGCTGTGCAACACGGCAGTATGGGGTACGGATAGTACACCCGCACTGGTGGAGTAGGTGGTAATTCTATTTTCCCAAATTTACCCTTTAAGGCCTGAAAGCCTGCATCTATAAAGACAAGTCAGCAAATAGCAGCTCCCATATCCCCATTGCCACGTTTCCTTCAAAAAATATTTTCCCATCATCCAACCCCTTTGTTGTTATTTTGGCACCAATGACAAGTCTAAGGCCCCATTCACACATTTTGTCAAGTGAATGCTGAAATATTCAAGATGAAGAGTTCCATTATTCTCAATGAGCCTGTTCACATCTGAGCCTTATGTCACATGTCGCCTGAATCTCAAAAAAGTAAATGAGTTTATTTTGGGACAGAATTCTGTGTTTTTGGCCCCTCTGAATAATGGCCATGTCAGAAAAACACTTGAAATAGCATGTATACACAGATTTTTAGATTCTTCCATTTAAAAGTCTATAGGGTAAAAATAACATGATTCTGCTCCTGAACTACAAGTTGTGCGCCTCCAAATCATATGGCTATGCTCACTCATTGGTGTGAATGGGGCCTTAGTGTATAAATATCTTTACTGGCTCCAGAATATAATTACCTCACTTACTAAACTGCAATAAATGTGTGTTTTGTTAGTTGGTTTTTTTGGGGGGCCATGTATGATGAGTCCAGAGAGTGTATGAGTATGCCAGACCAGCTAACAGATTTTTTTAAATCAATGTATGAAAGAATGTAAAACGTTAAGATGTCACACAGGTAGAGAACATCTATCTTTCATTGTTGACAACTTTTTCAATAATCGATTATAATCGATTATGTCGATTAATTGTTGCAGCCCTATTCTGTATCTTAAAAACCTGAACTAGCAGAACCTGGAGTATATGGGCAATGCACATGAACAACCCACTCCTGGGCACTCTGCAGTACGGGCTTATCCCATTTATTTTGTATACAACACAACCTTTCAAGTGTAGTGAGGCCATCCTCAGTTTCTAAGGGCAATGGAGTTTTCAAACATATAGTCAGCTCATCTGTCAAAATACAGGGAGGCGTAAACTGCCACAAAATTATGTGAGTTTGAGTTTATTGATGCTTTAAAGTCAAATTAAACCAAAGCAGTCTGGGGAAAAAACATGCAAGCACTGGCAAGTCATTAAAATGTTAATAATGGGACTGAACTCCTGACCCAAGACTACAGGGTCACTGTTCTCTTTGCTAAGCCCACAGACTGGAGAAATTTGGGCCCCAATACAGACGTTTATTATGAGAGTCCACAATACAGTCTTAATTGTTGAATTCTTCCCAAAATGTTCTAATTAAATCCTAAGATCTTGTCCATCAACAGACAACATTCATTATAACCACCAGTACTCATCCTTGCTTATGCCTAGCTTTATCACATGCACATTTTAGGCAGCAGTGTAAAAGTTATCAAAGTAAAACCTCAACACTCTTGTGTCAGCCATGTTTTACCAACACCATAACCAGCGCTATTTTTAAATGCAATGCAGTTATATCAAATCTGGATTCAATGAATACATTACTCACACCCACTATACCAGTGGTGGCGAACCTTGGCACTCCAGCTGTGCCGAAACTACAAATCCCAACATGCATCTGTCTCCGGGAGTTATGTCTGTGGCCTTCAGAGCCTTGCAATGCCTCATGGGACTTGTAATTCCAAAACAGCTGGAGTGCCAAGGTTCGCCACCACTGCACTATACTAAAGGCTAATCTAACAAAGCACAATAGAGACAAACATAGTGACCAGTATTGCTAAATCATACAGAGTTCAACAAAAGTCCTTGTAATTCAGGAGTCCCATACCAGGCCTCTTATGTCCTCCCGTTACCCTAAGGAGAACTATGGGGAAAAACACTGACCCCATAGTTCTCCTTTAAATAAAAAGCCAACATTTGCTTATCAAGCTGTATTGTAATCTTCAAGTATATCATCTCTTACAAAAATACATCTGGCGGAGGCGTATTCTGCCCAGCAACAGCGCCTGATTCAACTTCAAGACAAAGGGGTGGATCTGGAAGACAGATCTAGACGTAACAACATCAAGTTCAGGGGATCCCTGAATCAGTTGATGCTGTGGCCCTCCCTTCGTTTCTACAGGCCCTGCTAGCTACACTGCTCCCGCAACAATCGCAGCCTGACAGGGTTCACAGATTATTTAAACCTAAACATCTGCCGGCCTCGACTACAAGAGACGTCATCGCCAGAATCCACTTCTTTCATGTCAAAGAAAAGGTGATGTTAATGGCCAAGCAAATGCAATCACTTCCTGATCCTTATTCCACCATATTACTCTTTGCTGACATCTCACCTGCCACCGCCCAGAAGAGGTGGCAATATGCGGAGGTCACTAAGGTGCTTCGGGATAACCAGATCCCCTACAGATGGAGCTTCTTTCATTTTCAAATCTTAACTTAACAAACTGAAGGGAGAAGGTGTTCTATTTGTAAAAAAAAGTCCCAAATGAAAAACAGTGTTTGGCATCTATGAAACATGACTGGAAAGCTACTAACACCCCATTACCAAAACACAAGCGTTGACTCTGTATTACATCAAGCTCCAGCAAACACGACTATTAACTGTCATCTTCAAGAACCAGATGCGTCCTCTTAAAAGCAATTAAGCTATGTGATGTTTTTAATTTGTTTTTGTTGACAGAACATAATGCAGGTGACCAGGGACAGCTTTTATTCCTTGCTGGTTATGTTCACATTTCTCTACAATTGTATATGATGTTTAAACTGTTCCCTTAGGCTAATAACACAGTGGAACCATATAGATTGTTGGCTATGTATTGTGGCAGAAGAATGTGGATTACAAAAGCAACTATTTCACATGCATTCATCTGTTTGCCTGGAGTTACATGAACCGTCATCACAATATATAGTTTCTTGTCCAAAACAGTCACCATTTCAATAAACAGTATCAAACATTGTGTTGCATCCACATGGAAGATGTAGCACCTTGGTGTCCAACCTGTGGCCCTTGGGGCCCCTTGCAGACTGTAATCTGTGTTTCTCAAGCTAGCCATACACTGGTAGATTTTTGTATAAACGTTCATACAAAAAATTCTGGTCAGAACATTTCATAATGTCATCACTGACTTGAGAATTTCATTTGAAATTGTATTAGATTTTAACATATGACTTTGGAATGAATGAAGCTTCCAGAATGAAAACAACATTCACCATTGTGCCCCATTTTCACCGGGGCTGCAGCAATTCAGCGCTGTTTTTGCAAGTTTTTTAAGTGCGTTTTTGCACATTTCAGCATGTATTACAGGCGTTTATATGTCATATTTCAGCGTGTTTTTTTAAAGCCTGTTTTCATTTGACCAATGAGAAGCAGGCTCAGCTGGTGAAATGCGCATAAGTGCGGAATCGCGCAAAAACACACTGATCAGCGCATCTCCATTGAAGTCTATGGAGCATAATGACCTGATCAGCACGACAAAAGAAGCTCAGGGACTATTTCAAGCGACAGGTGTATCTGCAATCCTGTTGCATGCCTGCAGTCTTCAATAGCTTTCTGTGGCTTTACAATTATCTAATAATAAGTGCAGCCCTTTGTTGATGTCAGGGGCCGCACTTGATGCCCCCCATAGCAAGAACCACCACAGATTTAGCAGCGTCTTAGCCACCACTGGTTCAGCCAGCAGATTATGAACCACTAGAAATTTTCATAAAAATTAGCAACCTAGCCATCAGCGATATATTTCCAAATAAATAAAGATTTGCAAAACTTCCAATTAAATAATTAATTACTGATTGGTCAAGAAACAGAATCAGCCTCTCAGTCATACCGGGCAAAATGAATATAGGAGTACCTCAGGGCATCTATTAAATCTGCTTACTTCTGGTGCAAAATAAGGAAAAGTAACATCCGTCTGTAGAATGACAAACAGGAAGAGAATACAGAGAACTGGAATGATTCCACAGTTCACTGGTACTGAACACTAGAAGATATTTAGCCCCAACTTTTAAATGCACCTGTACTAAAACTAACCAATACAGATCTAAGCTCAGGGACTTAAAGCAATCAACATTAGATGCAAGGGGCTCCAGCTCATATCCACCTCCGCACAGGTGCAGGGCCATAATCTACAACACCGAGGTATACTGCAGCTTCACAAAAGGAAAATAAAAATTGCACAGAAACTCATCCAAGCATTGGTAAATTTTATTCAAGAACTGCCAACAGGTCCCCCTGGTAGAGTGACTTTTGATGAGTTTTGCACAAAGTACTCATAAGATGCCTGTGCACACCTTAATTTATCTTCTTGAGAACTCTTTGATCCTCAGAACCAGGGAGCTTTCTATAAAATAGTTGGCTTCATGCTCTGAGAGTGAGAACAAGAAAGGCTTAGCACATGGCACAGCGAGCTGTATGGGGCGAGGCATGCCAGAACGCTAGCTTCGAAGTAGGATGTGGTCTGTGTTCATTGAGTGCCCCCCTCCCATCAGGGTTTCCAGGGTGCTCTGCAAAATAATTAAATTATATGTATGCATATTTTTTTTTCTTTCCTGAACATAGGTTTAATGTGCGTACTAGCTGACTCTAAAGTTAATCTATAACCAAAACTTTTATTTTTAGTTTTGGATTGAGTGGGGAAGGATTAGAACTTCTGACAGGTTTTTTCTGGTGTTGGAGACATTCCTTCACTTCCGGTGTGGTAAAAACAGCAATACAGACATACGTCATATTGCTTTTTTAAGTCAAGTAGGGAAATACTAGAACCTCTCTCAGCTTTTTATTGTTGTAGGTTACCCTGTTGTGGATTTTCCCTTACTTCCTGTGTGATGAAACAGAATAAAAAGTGAAGGGAAATCTCTCTAACGGGGCCCTGGCATAACAATAAAACCTGACAAGGAACGTTTCCCCATGGGATTGTAGGCAATATTCATATATCAGTTAAGCTAATAGGATAAACACGGGTACTAAATGGAATTCAACTGACCATTGCCTTTATTATTGGTTATATAATAAATCATATACTAACCAATTTTATTACAGTATAACTATTAAAATCCATATGTAACCACTATAATCATGAATCTAGCCACTGCAACTCAGGTTTTAAGTGTAAACAAAAACGTAACATTCTTTTTGAAATAGATAACATAAACTAAAGGCCGTGAGAGGGGAAGAGGGAGGGGAGGTTGCATAGGAGTCTTCTCCAACCGGCAACTAATGGCTCTTACTCTCTTCCTCATGGAGTCATAAATCGATGAGCCACTAGAAATCTGCACGAGAAGACCTAAAGGACTCTGGTAAGTAATGACTAGGGAGGGCAGGAGAAACAAAGTGTGGAGCTAGTTGACAACTTTTTCAATAATCGATTATAATCGATTATGTCGATTAGTTGTTGCAGCCCTACTAATATGTACATATTTTTATTTTGCTGCCACAATCCCATGATGGAAGCTTCACAAATTGCTCCTGACCCATTCTAATTAAAAACAAATTAGGTATACATCAGATTTGGAGCCAATAATCCTTAAAATTACAGCTGGCACCTAATGTTTCAGGTTTTCTTTAGTTGTTGCCAATGGAGCTGGCTCCTAGAGAAATCCTGCTGGATTGGATTGGACAGACTGGCTCCTGAATTTCATATTCATCCCTGATAAAGATACACTTTAAGTTCATTTTAAGCGTAACTCTACTTTCAGTGCAGTCACACTTTACCTCCAGCTCTCGTGCCAGTCTAAATCTGGGTATACACTATTAGATTTTTCACATTTAGCTTGAAAGCTGAACAAAAGAAGTCTAACAAAATTAATGCGGCTTCAGCAATTTTGACAGTTGGCCCCACCAGCTGCCACAAAACCTGAACAGTGCTTCATCTGGGTGGATGCAGGCACTGTTCAACAAACAGCTTCCACCCAGCTCCCTTTATTCTTTCATCTAAGGTTGTTGGATGGGAGCCAACCACTGAACAAATTTTGGCCGGTTTATCAAGAATTGACCAAATTCTCTCCATGTATACCCAGCTTTACACATCTGTTCTGGATCTGCCAAGCTCTCCATTAAGAGAGATCTGTAAGAGTATGAACTTTCCATAGGATTGAATGGGGATTACAGTGAGCAAGTGCAGGCCAATGAAAAAGATGACAAGGAGGTGCAGTTACACTTTAAACTCCTGTTGATTATTGTGATTTACTAAATAGAATGAAGGGGACTGTTATGTACCCTGTCATTCTCCAATTAGCCCAGAACATACATAAGGCTATAGGTGTTAAATGCATTCTCCTTACACATATGCAGAACCTTACTGACAGTTGGCACATAATTTGTATGTTGTTACTAGATTCAGAGCCAGCACTAGAACATGACTGTCTTGTGACTAGAATGTAATTGCAGGATTGTGTCATTGTCTAAAAGCCTTTAGTTATTTGAACAAACAACAAATTCTCCATTGGTCAGCATGCAATCGTAACTCTTATTTTGATGACAGGTGCATTGTGTGAGCTTTCAAACCCTGATAACATTCAGGCCCCTGTTTAAACCTATTGTTGGGAAAATGAGTTACACCTCAGCATTGATTGAATGTCAGTAATGTCCTCAAAAGCGTGAACACATGTAAACACCCTCATTAAAAGTCTACGGTATTCTGTTGCAGCCTGCAGAAAAGAACATTTCTTAAGGTGCCCATACACCTTACAATTTATCTGCAGATTTTCTGTAGTCAGATGGAAAAAGTGCAACAGATTGGCGCAGGTGGGAGATTCCTCCATCCACACAGTTACAAAGGGAAGTTCTCCCCTAGCATGAGAAGAGAGAAGGATTTAAAAAGGAAGAGCTGCAAAGAGAAGGGAAACTACCATGGATTACAGAAAAGTATTGTTCCCGGCGGCAAAAGTCGCCGGGAGTCTGTTTAAACAGCCCCGATGCTGGCGACGTACACTGTACGTCGTCAGTCACGAAGGGGTTAAAAAATCTGAGGGTTTAATGTCACTTTAATTGTAGATGGAGGAAACTGTTGCACCTTTTCCATCTGACTATAGAAAATCTGCAGATAATTGTAAGGTATATGGCTAGCTTTACACCCGACATCTTATGCTGCATCAGTCTTTGCTACACTAAAAACAACATTAAAAGGTCAGTCAACTTTAAACTAATACAGTGGTACCTTGGTTCACGAACTTCATTCGTTCTACGATTCTGGTCGCAAACCGAATCAAACTGTGATCAGACTGCGAATCTCGACTAGGAGGAAGCCACGACCATGTGTCAGAGCAGGGAAGATGGCTGCGGTTGTGTTCGTCACCCGATGTGGAGTTCGCGAACGGAAGCAAAGTTTTGCCAAACTTCGTGAACCAAGCTACCACTGTTTTTCAGTTAAGTTCCTGGGTCTGCATGTCTGCTATGGTCATTAGGAGGGGTCCACATTCTACCAGGTGAATATATGTATTTATATTGTAGGGAATGCAACAGGAGCTGTCAGAAAATGTTAAACAATGGATAACATCCCATTCCCAAAGTGTACAGGAAGAGTCCGAAACTATCTAGGTATTGGAGTATTCATATAAGAAGTCAGAAACTGACTCCGTCCACAACTTCCACCTACAACTAAAATATCACTTGGTGGACTGACTTTAGAAGAATTATATTAATGTGACCGAGAGTGTCTAAATAGTGGCCTACCAGTATACTATGCCATTGTGCTTTTCTACAGTGCCCGTTCACCAAACCAATTATCTAATGCAAACTACCTGTGGGCACAATTCTCAGTGCTCTTCTGCCCATTTCCTGCTTTACACACCTAAGCAACCACAATTCTTGTGTCAACAGACTAATTTGACTGAACTTAATTATTTTCTTGGGACTCTATTATGCATAGCCAAATACTCACTTTCTCCAACAATCTCACAAAAGGGAGGTGTTTTAGAAAAGACATATCACCATAAATTAAAAATCCTGGTTAAACCTCCAGGGGGCCCAAGTGCACGTAGCACATGCCCTGCTGCTAGAGACAAGTGTTGTCAATTGGACCTAATTATGTATACATCTCCTTGTGAGCAGTGCGGTTGGATAGCAGTGGGGGTAAGGGGGGGTATGCTGTCTGATCACACTACTCAGTTACCACACAATAGATCTGAACAGGACTAAATGCTATATGCACTTGGTCCCCTGGTAGATTCAAAACGTGTTTTAACTTGTTATGCTACATCTTCTATAATGAATAAAGTGAAACAGTGACCACTTCTATCATCTCCCCACGTGCATGATAAATCCTGTTTGTTTTTTTCTTTAATTTCCTGCACATAACTCAGCATTCAAAGTGGATAAAGCTTTGCTCTACAAGACCACCCATAATTCACTTTACTGAGTAAACATTTTGTACTACTTTCCAATTTAACCCTAATATCCACACTTTGTATATATTTTTGTAAAGTGTGTTCTTTATCACATTTTTGCATAATTTTGTCTCTACAGTATTTGGCCATCAAAGCTTATTTCCATGGGGAAAAAAAACAACCCTTGCAGTTAGGATATCTCTGCACTACAGGGGTTAACCATCTTTTTTTGTCTACCGGTATGCTGTGAAGGGCTTTTACTTACCTGATCCACTCCAGCAGTCCACAACAGCGGCACCCATAGCCTCTTTCTCTGCAGTCAGAGGCCCGCTGATGTCATAACATCTAATGCAGGGCCCATAGCCCGGAGTCACATATGAGGACGCCAAGCATATACATAGTATTTGAGGTTGGTCCATTAAGTTGTGTCTCTGTGTGTGTTTGTGCGTGCATGTGTGTATACGAGTCCCTGTGTGGTCTTACTTTTTAAGAGTACCTGTACCCCTGTATGTTACAGTCTCTTAGGATGGTATCTAATTGATTTTTGAATTAATCAATATTCTCTGCTGATACCATTGCTTGTGGCAGAGAGTTCCAAAATGTAACCACTCTGACTGAAAAGAATCCCCTACGCCCTTTGTGGTTAAATCTTTTCTCCTCCAACTTTAGGTGGTTGCCTCTAGTCTTTTTTAGGGAGTTTACAGTAAATGTTTATTGCTGATGTTGCTATCACCACCAAAATATTTTGTACATCAAAATCATGTCTCCTCATTTCCAGCATGATCAAGTTTAAATTTAGCAACCTTGTCTCATAGCTTTGGTCCTCCAGCTCCTTAATTAGTTTTGTTGCCCTTCTCTGGACTCTCTCCAGCTCCAGGACATCCTTTCTGCGGATTGGTGACCAAAACTGAGCCGCATACTCAAGATGAGGCTGAACCAGCGATCTATAAAGTGGCAAAATTATTTCCTTGTCTCTACAGTATATTCCCTTTTTAATGCACGACAGTACTCTGGCAGCTTTGTTTGCCCCAGCCTGGCATTGTGTGCTGTGGATATTCAATCTGTGGTCTACAATGACCCCCGAATCTTTTTCCATTTCTGACTGCCCTAGTGGAGTTCCCTTTAATGTGTATTCCTCTTGCCTATTTTTCATCTGCCATATAATTGCCCACTCCCCTATTTTATCCAGGTCCTCCTGTAATGTTATAATGTCCGTGTCTATTACCCTCTCTATTTTAGTATCATCAGCAAACACGGAAACATGGCTATTTACACCTTCCCCACGATCACTAATAAACAGGTTAAACAGTATGTGGCCTAGCACAGAACCCTGTGGCACACCACTCTCAACCTTAGACCAATGTGAAAAAGAGCCATTTAGCAATACTCACTGGACACGTTCCTGTAGCCAGTTCTCTATCCATGTACACAGCATTTCATCTACGCCCATAGATCTCAGCTTGTGTACTAAGCGTTTATATGGTACCGTATCAAATGCTTCGGCAAAATCCGGGTACACCACATCCACTGGTTTTTCTCTATACAGATCTCTACTCACTTCTTTGTAGAATGTTAGTAGGTTGGTCTGACAAGAACGGTCCTTCCTAAATCCATGCTGATTATCATTTATTATACCATTGTCCCAAACAATGAACTAAAAGTCCTTTACACAGGTCCCTAGGCCAAAAAACAGCAGTTAACCCTTACAGTGTGGGGGGTAGCTTTTTTATTCTTTGTAAGTATATTATAAGTTCTAAGCAATCAGGAAGCAACAATACGTGCCACAAAAGTCCTGCTGCAATGTGACAGGAATGTCGCTTCGCTCTGTAAGTCATTGCACACCTGACTGTGGAGAACAAGTATCATGTTACTGGAACATAGCATCACAAATCACAATCTGAAACAAGCGAGAACCTGAGCTGGCTAGAACATGGACACAAGCAGAAGTAAGTGACAGTCTGGTGTTTTCAGGCCATCGGATGATTGGACTACGGCACTCCTGAGTCATTCATCTTTTATAATACCTGTTCACCTATTGCTGCTAATAAATACTTACTGAGCACTTAAACTGCATGAGAGGCTCACAGCTTTTTTTTGCTTACTACTCCAGGTTTGTGAGGTCACGTAAAAATTAACCCAGAGCATTTACTGGATCCATCCACAACTCTAAAAGGGATTGTTGCCTCAGTCTTACTAGGTTATTCAGTAACATACTACAAAGAACAGCTGAAAGAGGTAATCGATATCCGTCACTCAGAAATCAGCTTTTATCTGATTGACTGCTATCTACTAGGACCACAGTTCTTATTGGTCTGTACAGGTTTAGGCACACAGACCAGATTGCACCTTGCTAGGAATCTCTGTTTAAGGGGGGGTTCACACCAGTTACAGTCCGTTCAGATCCTGGCCATTACGCACTGCCTTGCATTGCAGCCGGCTCACTTTTTAGTAGGGCAGGATGGGGCGTGGCAAGCCATTCAAGTGAATGGCACATAGCCACGCCCTCTGGCCGCAATGCGATCGACCACACAGGATCGCAAGGCACATTGTGTCTGCGATCCGGTGCGGTCAAAATAGTGCAGCATTTTGATCGCACCGGTGCCTCGTGATCGCATTGAGGGCGTGGCTATGGTGCCATTCACTTAAATGGCCCGCCACGCCCCCTCCTGCCCCACTGAAAAGTGAGCCGGCCGCAATGCGAGGCAGTGCGTTCTGGCCAGAATTGGGCCCTAAAAGGAAAAACTGCTAGCCGCACAGTTAGGTTTCTTTTGTCCAGCCCCACAAATTCATAGATCTTCCTATTGACACTATACAGCTTGCACAAAGAAGTCCCTAATGTCGGCCTTTGTAATTAACATCCGCTGCTCCCACAACTGCCGGATACCCGAACAATGTGTTCATCTGATTGGATCAGTCACTTCATTTTCCACCCAGCTCCCTCAACAGAAGATGAACTTTTATCCAACCAAGTGGTCCCATAGCTTGATTACTGCAGGAATCGCCCAATATTCAAGCTGTAGGTGGCCAGCTTAAGCTTAGCTGCCTGGCTGCCAAGCTGGTCCATTTGCTTTAAAGTGTCTCTAGGCAAAACTTTTAGTTTTGGATGGTGTAGGGAAGCGTTAGACCCTCTGTTAAGTTTCTATTGCTGCGTGTTGTGGAAATACCCCCTACCTCTCTTTATAGCAGTGACCAATTAAACCAAAGCAGAAAATGTTAACGTTGTCCCCAAATCAAAAGGTAAGGTCTTCTAATGGGGACACCTGTTTTCGGGGACCACTAAGAGGGGAAGTCCTCTCACTTTGGGAGATTTCCTCTAACTTCTTGTTGCATCTCTGGGACAGGAAGTGAAGGGAAATTTCTCCAATGATACAAAAAACAGCAAAAAAATAAGCTGGCAAAGGTGTTAGCCCTTTACTGATCTAAGAGGGGAATTCCTCTTTCATCACCAGAACAAAAAGCAAGGGGAAATCTTCCAGTGGGGACACCTGTTCCAGTGACAACTATCTAAGAGGGAAATTCCTCTCGCTTTGGGAGATTTCCTCTAACTTCCTGTTGCATCTCTGGGACAGGAAGTGAAGGGAAATTTCCCGAACGGTACACAAACAGCAAAAATAAATCCGGCTTTAACCATTCACTACTCTATCTAGAACAAAACATTCCTACTATGTAGATGAAGGGGTTATGACATCACTCTGACTACCAAACCTGTACGCCTGTCTTGTGTTATTGACTCAGAAAGTTTTAAAACTAGGAACAATAAGGAAACTAGTATTCTTAGTAAGGACAACCTTAAACATACACCTCAACAAAGTGACGACTTCTGCTTAGTTAACAATAAGATGACGATAAGATGACAAGAATACAAAAGGATTGAGAGAAATACGATAGGAAAAATGTCAATGTAAAAGCAGCAATAATAAGCTTAAAGGAGAACTATGGGGTTAAGGCTTTTCCCCATAGTTCTCCATAGGGAGGACACAAACTAGAGTCCTCCCGTCACCCTAGGCTCAGTATACCGCGAGCTGTAGCTCGCGGTATACTGAGACGCAGCAGCTGATGCGGATCCCGACAATTGTGCCGGGATCCGCCCAGCTGCGTGACTGACAGCTGGCTCTGCCTATCTAGAGGCAGAGCCAGCTGTACCCGCCCCCTTCCCCTTCCGTTCCGCCAGTCAGTGCTGGCGGATCGGAGCGGGGAGGGGGGAATCCAGCCCTCCCCCTGTAACGGCAGAGAGCCATGACAGGATCGAGAGGTGAGCGAACGCCGGTATGTGTTCGCTCACCTCCCGATCTACTGAGCCGACCTTTGACAGTCTCATTGTCACAAGTCGGCTAGAACTATGAGGTGAGTGAAAAGCACTCACCTCATAGTTCTCCTTTAGCTGTTCAATGTATGCACACTTTAGCCCCCTTTTACACTTCAGCGTGAGTGTTTTCAGGTGTTTTTTGGGTTGATCTGTATGCAGTTTTAAAGGATAGAATGTTTTTGTTTTTGCTAATTGAAAGCTAGTTATTAGGTGGAGGAGACCATTGTTAGGCAAAACATCTTGCAAAAAACACATGTTACTCCCATTTTTCAGATGCTCTCTTTGAAGTCTATGGGTCCAAAAGTGCATGATTCTGCCAGAAAGCTTCAAGCTACGAGCCACCGGCAACACAATGCTCACGTGTGAACAGGCATCATTGCAAATAATAGGACTCTTCATGTGGATCATTGTTGAGCTTTGGGAAACATGTGGCAAAATTCTCAGGGATGAATAGGGGCTCATTCACTCACAAGTATCACTATCTTATGGATGGATCGAGATGGATCTCGCTACAAGTGGTCTACAATTATGCACTTCTACAAGCAAGAAAATCAATCACTGCTTCTCAAAACCAATCCCCATAAAAGAGACATCCACCACATAGAAACAAGACAGCAATTAAACATTTTCAACCTACAATGCAACATACAGTAGTAGAACCAGAGAAGCTGATTGGTTGCCATGGGCAACTGCTCCAATATTTATGAATTCCCACAATTCATAAAAATTGGAGCAGACAAAATCTGGAGCAGTTGCCCATGGCAACCAATCAGCTTCTCTGGTTCATTATCAAAGCTTAACTGAACAAACTGAAGAGAGAAGCTGATGGGTTGCCATAAGAAAACGATCTGCTCCAATGTTCATGAATTCCCCCCAGTATGTGACAGCTTATTTCTGATTGGTCTGAAAATCCAAACAAACAGTTGTAAATGAACACCTCCGTTCTTGTGGTTGCCGTAATGTTTGTGCTTATCCTAACAGCCTACTGTAGATAATAAATATGCAATTATTTCTTCATTGCATTACTTTGAATACATTTCACTGGGATTACGAAATCATTCTTACCGGTTTTGGCATGTTTGCGTCTTTCTCAACTTGTCCAGCAAAGAAAAAAATCTGTAATTTCCAGGCTCGGTATTAAAGCAGATCCTAAAATAGAAAGGAATTACAATGAATGTATAATATAGCACACAGAACACACGGATCTGCTCGGAAAAATCAGCCTGTTGTATGTTCTTGGGTAAGATGTGTGAATCATAACTCATGCTAGCAGTTTGAAGTAGCTATGAAGAAAAAGGCCTCACCCAGCGGAGGAAAGTCCAATTGCAACCTTTAAAAGGTCACTTAAACCACACCCGTAAATCTAAACATATTCCGTATATAATGATGCATGTAAACCTTTCAGACCTGCAGACTGAATGAGGTCAGAGTGCAAATCACACAATAAACTCTTTAAACATCTACACACGCTGCTGATCAGGATATTTATAAATAATTGCATATTGACTTTTCCTATCTCGGCTATGAAATGTAGAAAAATGCATAAAAGTGTGCATGCCTTCTTGTTCACCAAGACCAAAAAAACCATAAACATTGTTTACTCGCTGAAACAAGGAGCATATGTTACATTGCAATGACAGTGACAAGCCTATAGAACTTCCTCTGGGGGATCTAAGCCCCATATATCCCTATCAGCTAGCCAGCTGCTGAGGAGAAACCTGTGCGTTCACGTTCCCGCAGTTATCTGTGTGCATGCATAGACAAACACAGCTTGCGGCAAGCCATGCGGCCCGCTCCCACAGTCACACATTGACTGACAGCAGAAGGAGCCTATGACTCCTCGGCTTGGGTTGCCACCTGTCCCGGATTCACCTGGACAGTCCGGGTTTTGAGTCCTCCATGTGCTGTGTCTGGGTCTCAGCTGGCCTGAAACCCAGAAACAGCATATAGAGGACTGAAAACCCGGACTGTCCAGGTGAATCCGGGACAGGTGGCAACCCTATCCTCGGCCCTAAGTACCCTCTACCAGGACCAGGAATTTTGGTTAACAACGAGTATCTTCCTTGTCCTGGCGGAGGAGACTGACCACAGGTAAGTGTGGGGTTACAGAAAGGTACTGGACATTTTTTACCTTAATGCAGAGAATTCAATGTGAAAAACACCTAGCCTTTAGGAATACTTTAATCTGTCGCAATCTACGCCGTTTGTTGCACGGATGTGAGACAGATGTCTATTGGGCGTCTGTGACACTCTTATGAACTCCAGGGAATATCTGAGCATTAGGTGGTAATAAAATAGAAAACATTTTCATAAACAGTGTTGTACGCTCATTAGAATTCGGTACCCCATCCGGTGCAACTTGCGACAGATCTATGCAGCTGGCGATAAGGTGTATATCAAGCGTGGGCAAACTCTGGCCCTCCAGCTGTGGTGAAACTACAAATTCCATTCTGCACCTGGAAGTCTGTGAGAATCTTGCAATGCCTCATGGGCCTTGTAGTTCCACAACAGCTGGAGGGCTTGGGTTTGCCCAAACCTGGTGTATATGAATCTGTGGCAGAACTGCCTCAGACAGAATTTTGTCTCAGTCTTAAGCTGACCATATTCTGCTCAAATCTCGGTTGAGCACTGCGTGGCCCTGAGGGACGCATTTTTTAATCGAATTTTGTTAAAGGGGGAAAACTGTTGGCAAATCAGCTGCAGTCATCGTTTGGGTATTCTGACAGGGGCATACCATCTGCTGTCTGAGTGCGGGGTGGGGGCATTCTGCCGTCCACTCTGTTTAGTGTGGATGGGGGAGTCAAGATTTTTTTTCTCATTTAGCCTGCTGGGCTGGTTGAGATAAAACAATTAATGTATGGCCAACTTTACCCATGGGACACAATTTACTCCAACATGGAAAAGTCTTATTTACCTCCATCACAGACAGGGTCGGGTTTACTCTGTCTGCTGCCCCAATGCCAGGTTCCTCAATGCACCCCACTGTATGCAGGCTGCATACGGGTGATCTTGGCAACATCGCCGAGATCACTTGTACAAAACGAGTGACGGCTTCACCGCTCTACATTTAGCCCTTTTTGCCCATAGCAGAGCTAAATGTAGAAAACAACTACCCACCCGGCGCTCGGGACTGCATGTCCTAGACCTCGGGAGATAGGAATTCCACACCCCTGCTGCCCTGAGGCCAGGCCTCGGTTGGCCTTGTGGGAAATCCGGCCCTGATCACAGATATGTCACAGCCATATCGCCAGAATGTAAAAGTGTCACATAAGAATTTGTTGCACGCCTCGGAAACAAGAAGGCTGTGCCGCATCTTTCATGAATTTGGCGCAGGACTTTGTAATACGGCCACAACACCAGAAAAGTGTCACAAATACTTTAGTAAATCGCCTCCATACTTTAAAATCTTAGGTGTTATAATTGCTGTTCCAAGTCGTTAATGGCTGACCCTCAAATCAAAGAAATAAACAGTACACGTGATAAGGTAAATCAGGTACATTTTAAAAGGGACAAATCTCTTCAAACCAGAAACCGGGAGTGGCTGGCAATCAGAGGCACTGGGCACATGTCTGTTTAAAGCGGTTACCTTCTGTCCTAAAAATGGTAGGCGTGTGATTCTGACGGGTATTGGGAGCGACAGGTGAATGACCCTGATTTTTAACCTGAGCTCTCTGCTGAGAGTGAACATTTCTATAGGCGAGTGACCCTAAACTTCGCAGCGGCCCCACCTCTACCTGTCTGGCTCTCTAACTCGTTCTGCCACTTTGAACGCTTCTACTGATCTTTTAACCAAGTCATTCCTGAATCCTGCCACTATAAAAAGCTATTTGTCCTGGGATTTCTTAGATCACAGCAGCCCAGAAGCTGCCATCCACTGCACAAGACACCTGGATCAGGTAAAGTCATTGGAGTGTCACCCTACAGTATACTGTCATATACAACCCTGCATTGTCCTCACAAGCCTGTGCCCAGATTGCAGCTAGCAGTAGCAGAGCTCATTTCACTTCGTACATAAGAAGCTAAAACACGTTTATTACAGCAGTATCTCCCACAGCAATCTCAGCGCACGATGTCTGATAGCGCTCGGTAAATGCAACTTTATCTTCTTGAGGCGATGGTGCCAGTGTGAGGGAGTTTGTGTGCGGGCTGAGCTGTGCCCGCTCCTGCCAGGGGTACTAATCCTGCTAACACCTGTTGTCACAAGTATGCATTATCCTCATGGATCGCCGGGATTACTATGACAAACACGCAGTACAGAGGAGGCGCCCATCAGACACCATACTTACTGTGTCCCTGGTAGTCGATGCCCGAGGTGCCCTGTCCTTTGCTGTGCTCTGCCCCGGTGCTCCTTTACTCCCCTCTGGCTGCAATATGGCTGACCTGCCAACTTAGTCCAGCTGGTCCCGCCCCCGCCACTCCCTCAGCAGGGACCTGTTGTGTCACCACACATTTACCTGCCTCTCCCTCCACTCCCTCAGTCAGCCTGCCACAAGAAGATGTACAGGCAGGACTTTATTACACAATTCCTTCTGTGCTGGGTGCAAACATGGAGGAGTTCTAAGACAACTTCACCTCTTTTATTTCTTATACAATGGCCACTTTCATCACAACTGTATCCAACACAGTTCTGGCTTCAGATTCTCTAAGTTTTAACCAGATGCATTGGGGACAGTTTGCCTAAATCAGCTCAGTTCACACCATGGCATTGTGATGGTGTGTGGTGACAAAAAAAGCAACCCTGTGACACAGCGTGGTGCCACAGGGTACAACTGCACTGCCCCACGCTGTACCAATAGAACTTAATGTGGCACTAAACTCAGGAGTTAAATCTTAAAAATACATTCAAGTACCTTAACTATTAACACAAATGTATCTTATTTGTGTATCACTCAGCTGTAGGTCTTCAAATCCTCTCTGAATTCGTGCTGACACTGCCCTTCCTTCTGGAGGGTGGCTACTTTTGTTCCCCATGGTCCCCATGTCTGTTGTAAAGTAGACACCGCTCCAAGTTCACTCCCATAATAGACTACACTCACGTTTTGTTTACATATTTGTATTGAATTCAAAGTCCATCTCTGGAGCGAGCTTGGAGCCATGGCTACTTTACAACACACACAGGGGCCATGGGGAACAAAAGTAGCCACCCTCCAGAAGGAAGGACAGCGTCAGCACAAATTCAGGCCCCATTCACACCAGGGCGGAAGCGTTTCAGCGCAGCTTCCGCATGATTTTTGGAAGGGCGTTTTTAATTGCGTTTCAGCGGTGACACGCAATTAAAAGCGCCCAAAAACGCACTAATCATCGCATTTCCATTGCAATCCGTATGGAAAACGTGCTGAGGGTAGCATTTTGGGTGGCCGGTGGTTTGCATGAACAGTCCCCATAGGAATGTATGGGATCGTTCATGTCGGCAGCTTAGTGCAGGCCAAACCGCCCTGGTGTGAACGGGGCCTCAGCCCTGGTTCACACCTAGGCGTTTTTGAGCTGTTCGAAAAGTGCTTTTAACTGCCCAACACAAGAAATCCCATGATTTGTAATGGCCCTGGTTCACACCTGAGCAGGAAAACGCCAGACGCCTGAAAAGGTACAGAAGCTTCTTTGGGCAGTTAAAAGCGCTTTTCCTCCCCATAGACTTCATTGGAAATGCCCAAAAACGCGCAACAGAAGCATGTTGTACATTTTCGTGAGCGTTTTTGCGCGTTTATACTCGCTTTCTTCCATTGCCCACAATGTTTTATGAGCTGCCAATCAAAACACACGTCTTCATGTACGCACGTTAAAACGTGCATACAAATGTGCACAACACGCAAAAACGGTGCCACCTAGGTGTGAACTCCTAGGGCTCAGAGATGATTTGGGGATCTTCAGCCGAGTGATACAGAAATAAGATACATTGTTGTTAATAGTTACTTGAATGTATTTTTAAAGGAGAACTATGAGATGAGTGATTTCCACTCACCTCATAGTTCTAGCCGACCCGTGACAATGAGACTGTCACAGGTCGGCTCAGTAGATCGGGAGGTGAGCGAACACATACCAGGTTCGCTCACCTCTCGATCCTGTCACGGCTCTCTGCCGTGACAGGGGGAGGGCTGGATTCCCCTCTCCCCGCTCCGATCTGCCAGCGCTGACTGGCGGAACGGACGGGGGAGGGGGCGGGTACAGCTGGCTCTGCCTCTAGATAGGCAGAGCCAGCTGTCACTCACGCAGCTGGGCGGATCCCGTCATCTACGTCGTGATCCGCTCCGGCTGCGGCGTCTCAGTATACCGCGAGCTGTAGCTCCCTATATACTGAGCTTAGGGTAACGGGAGGACGCTAGTTTGTGTCATCCCGTTACCCTAAGGAGAACTATGGGGAAAAACACTTTGTTCAGTCCACAGTTTGAATGGCCAGATTAAAGTAGGACTCCAGGATGTACAAAAATGAACCCTTAAAGTGGGACTACCCCTGGTGTAGGGGCTGGAATAAAGAAAATATACTCACCCATTCCTCAATCCTGCAGCAGTCAGTGCTCACCTCTCTCCCTCTGCTCCAACTGTGGTATGTCCCTCCCCATCCTCACATATAATGCAAGTCAACGGACTTGCATTAGACATGATGATGTCATCAGACCGTTGGGGCCTGGGGGACAATAGGCTGCAAGGACCGGTCTAGCAGCCAGACGGGATCAAGGATATCAGGTAAGTATATATTCTTTGATCCATCCCCTAGACCCAAATGAGCAGTTAACCCTTGGAGTGCAAGGGTGGCTCCACTGCAAGTGTTCATTTTTGCACATCCCGGAGTTCTGCTTTAATCTGGCCATACACTGTTATATTTTTTTTCATTCAATATGTGGGCTGAACAAAAACAATACAAGAAATGCAATAGGTGCAGTGCTTGGGCAGTTAAAAAATTATTTCTTGCAGTGGGGCTACCCCCGCACTACAAGGGTTAAGCGCTCGTTTTGGTCTAGGGTCTAAAGTAAAAAAAGATACACTCACTCGATCCTCTGTCCCGCCTCGCTGATAAAACAGTCCCCACAGCTTGGCTCCAGGGGTCTAATGACCTGCGACATCATCACGTCTATACAGTCTATTAGACATGAGGATGCCAAGGAACATTCCACAGCTAGAGCAGAAAGGGGAGAGAGGCGAGTGGTCTCTGCCACAGGATCAAAGCTCAGTTGAGTACATCTTTTTTATTTTAGACCCTAAAACAAAACAAGCACTTACCTCTAGCAGTGTGTGGGTAGCCCCGCTGCAAGGGTTACTATTATTATTCAGGATTTATATAGCGCCAACAGTTCGCGCAGCACTTAACAATATGAGGAGGACGTTATCATACAAGACAAAATGGTAAGGAGGGCCCTGCCCATGAGAGCTTGCAATCTAAAAGGGTTCATTTAACTACCTGGAGGTCTGCTTTAAGTTCACCTACACCATATTCATGGAACCCTTAGCAAATCAAGCTAGGGCAGATTCACCCAATCACTATTTAGCTTTAAACTCCAACCACCCTGTAATTCTTCCCTTTCTGGCAAGTGCCACATCCAACCTTTGCTAAAGGGTGCTGCTGTTATTCAGGTGTTATTCTGGATAAAGATATAGGTGTCAATGGGCCTCATAGTTTTTTGTTGGATCGTGAAGGGATGAGAAGAGATGACGGTCAGATCAACTGATCTCCCCTGGGGGAGACTTAACTCCATAGTAGTCTCTGCCCCCAACAACTTCATGGCTGATGTGGACAATCAAGGGGGCAATCCAACAAGACCTGTGATGTCTCCATTGTAGTAACTAGTAAACTCACTCTGATCCTGCTGCAGCCAAACTCTGTTAGTGCACTGCACTCCACAAAGGCCATTCCTATAGGCATAGAACATTGGCACTCTGTAGGAAACAGTGCATATCATCAGTGGCCAGATGGGTGTCAGACCACATGCTTAAAAGTGGAGAGTTTAGAGATGAGCCCAGGTCTTGAAGTAACCCTGAACTTGTAGAATAGGATGCTGGAGCTGTCAAAGATCCCCGAGGGTCAGGGGCAGACAACTGCTCACAGGAACACTGGAGGGAACATTATGTGGAACTGGGAACCGTCAGTTTCATGAACAATGTTGCTCATGAAATAACAATGTGGTCATTTTAAAAGAAATCTTGCACATGTGATCAGAGGCTGCACAGTTAACAATTTCATCCACACATGTCTGTGGACACATGATCACTGAATCGGCTTTGAAATCACAATGTGGCAGCTGATGGAGCTGTTATCCTAATTAAATAATTTGAATAGTTAAGTCCTGTAATTAGTACTGCTCCACCTTTGAAGCCCAATTCCATCCCAAACATTTTATTTAACTTTAGATGAGGGTTAAAGCCTCTCACTTTTGGGACAGGAAGTGGTGGGAATTTTATTAAATTGGAACATACACCAATAAAACATTTGTATTAAGCTGATGATACACCTATAGATTATCTGCAGATTTTCTGTGGTCAGATGGAAAAAGTGCAGCAGATTCCTCCATCTATGCTAAACTGTGTGGATGGGGCAATCTCCTGCTGGGCCAAGCTTCAGTATCTTGCTAGTCGGCCCCGCTTGCTCTCAAAATACCTGAACGATCTGATTGGATGCAGGCATTGTTCAGGTGTTTTGAGAGCCAGCGTGGGCTGATTAGCAAGATAATGAAGCATGGCCCAGTGGCATAAATGGAGGAATCTGCACTTTTTCTTTCTGACCATAGAAAATCTGCAGATAATGTATAGGTGTGTGGCCATCTTTAGAGAGGGGAAGGGTTAGTACATCTGATAATGTTTTATTTTTGCATTGCCTTCCTCTCTCAGTGATAACCGCAACCCCTCTCCCCATTCCCCATTTCTTGTATTGGCATCTCAAGGACAGGAAGTGACAGAAAAATCTCTTCAATAGGGTCAAAGACAGAAATAAAATTAAAAGAAAGCAGAAATTCCTCATC
Source organism: Nanorana parkeri (assembly GCF_000935625.1). Taxonomy (NCBI): domain Eukaryota; kingdom Metazoa; phylum Chordata; class Amphibia; order Anura; family Dicroglossidae; genus Nanorana; species Nanorana parkeri. Next base: position 500,347 of record NW_017307018.1, on the reverse strand, counting down.
AACACTTCCCCACTGTATCCAGAATTAGAAATAAAAGTATGGCTGGAGTTAGACTTTAAAGTTATGGTGGCGACAAGCAAAGATTTAAACCCCTCTGTCTAGCTCTCATATGCCATAACAGACTATACGCTCTTCCTTTCCTCATACCCTAATGGATGATAATCTCTTCAAATCCAGTGCTTCATTTTCCTGTACCCTGTATGTACTTCCACCTTCTCTATTGCTCACTTATAGTCTAATAAATTCTTAGCTCTTCCACCAGTATCTCTTACTAACAGATTGTAATCTCTCAATCAGGGGCATAACTAGAAATCACAGGGGCCCTTAGCAAAATTTCTTATTGCCCCCCACCCCCCCCCCCAAAAAAAAAAAAGGACCAACCTCCAGAACACATTCCCATGCCCTCTTTCACTTCAGCTCTGCCCCTTCTGGCTCTGATTTCAGAGCCGAAAAACAGATCACTCCGCTGCTCATTGCTGCAGAGCCCAGCATAGACCATGCAGAGCCTACCTGAGATCCTGTTGATCCCACTTGAGACCCTTCACATAACGGAGACCCTGCACAGCCCACCTGAGACCCCACACAGCCCAACTAAGAGTGACCCTGCAGAGGCCAACCTGAGACTCTGCAGAGCCCACCTCTTTCAGCCAAATCGAGGAATTTATGTATGCTGTTTATGTCTCTCCAGGGCCACATTTTCAGCTGTGGCTTAGGGTTGCAAGGCAGGGGCAGCACACAGCCACATACACAGCATGTTTGGTTCTGTACACCTAGAACTAGATCTACTAGAATAGGAGAACACTGTCTCTTTCTGCCTCTTTGCCTCAGCACGCCTTTTGTGTCTATAATAAGTTACCCTTTTAGGGTAATTCTAAGTTAGTTACTAGTGTAGAAAAGAGACATAAGCCAGTTGGCCTAGGGAAAAGGAAATATAAATCCAGCCATGTATCTCTGCCCTTCATCCTCACAGACCGTAAGAGCCTTATCTTCTGTATCCTTGCCTTACACCACAAAGCATTCTCTTCTGGCGCTGGGATCTCCATGATTCATACATTCTGGCACAGGACCTGCCATCTTTCATCACAGAGGCTCCTAGAGCACGACAAGGTGAGTATGCAGCAAAAAAGAGAGTAAGTATTGTGGAGAAAGGTGTATCTAAAACCACATATCAGTCCTCAGATTTTCTGGCCTTTTTTCTTCTGTCTATACCACTTAATGGGGCTCATTCTCACCAATATGCTGCATTGTGTTGTGTTGTGGAAATATCCTGCTAAATATAAACTAGGCCAATGCCAGTGTTTCACTGCAAGCTTATAAGTGTACGCTTTACTATAATTCCCTGAGCTATTTTACCTTATATGAATACGTGATTCTATAGTAGCTTGTAAAAACTCAAAGCATCATATAATAAATTAGCAATACAGGTGACGTGAAAACCCAAATGACCCCTTACCAGCCCTAAGCTTCTGAGCTACCAGCTTCTATGAACCATCGATTTGTGACTTCCAGTCCCAACCATTGTTGTCAATCCTGCCTAGTTCCCTTCTTCTGGACTAGAAACCACCTCTCCTCATCCCCATGACATATGGGGGAGCTATTCAGCGACCTTGTGGACACTGGCGGCTCGGAGGTGATTGCGGACTGTGCTCTTTGTGCCTCCCAGGTTTAGGGTCTCCCTTTTGAGAACCTTCAGCTTTTGACTGTTGTCTGCTTATCACCCTCTCCCTACCATCTATTGGGAGGTCCTCTCTGTCCTTGGGCATGCTTGGGCCCTTGCTCTGCTGGTCTGGCTGGGCACACACGGATTACTCTCTGGGAGCGATCTCCTCTATCTCCTGAGGAAGCGTTTGGAACGCGAAACGCGTTGAGAGAGATTCACCATTACGGCTATAAGAAGAGGCATCTGTATACGAGAACATGTTATATCAAATATGTTTGTTATGGCTATCTAGCTTCACTTTATAACTCTGGAATGGTTATTTGGAGATCAATCTTGTCTGTTTTTAAACATCTTTTAACCTTTGTATAATAAAATACTCTTGTTTTATCATGTGGTAATTTTTGGTCTTTGTCACTTGGTACCTAAAAAGCCCCACCTCTTTAAACCCATGAATAAAAAAGTGATATATTACAGATTATCCAGAGAACATTAAGAACATTTTTAGCATATACAGAAGATACATGCTCTGGCAAGAAATCCAGTGTTCTTGTCATTTCCTGTGAATTGAACTGAAAATACAAACCATGTTATCTTCCATCCAAGCTACCTTCTGTAAACTACAATCCTGTGGTCAGGGGCAAAAGCGTTAGGCAATCAGGGCTTCACAAGGCACAGTTCAGTGCGCATTGCCTTGTGGGGCGCTTGGCGGGCGAATTGCCAGCCAGGCGCCCTGATAGTCCGTGTGTTCGCCGAACACACAAGCTGCCGATGTTCGAGTCGAACTCTTGCTCGACTCGAACATCGAGCCCATCCCTACTCAGACATTACAGTCAGGACCCTAAATTACTTCTAAACCTTAAAGCATAAGTGTACTTTAAAACAAAGAGCACTTATCCTCTAGACCCTTGGTTCTCAACTGGTGGGTCGTGACCCAAAAGTGGGTTGCGACCTCATGTTCAGTGGGTCACAATATGCCTTTCACTTTTCTAGGTGAGAGGCTCCTCTGTCTCCCTCTAGCGCAGCACTGTCCGGTCTCTAGCGAAGCAGCCATTCAAAATATGCTGCCCAGCGCAGAGTGTCAGCTTGAGGTGGGGTGGGCTGGGGCTATGGCCGTGAGGGAGCTCCATCCATACATGCATTGCTTTTCAGCTCCCTCACATGGCCTATAGAGGTGCCGGGACTGGAGTAACATCACATTCTGGCTCCCGGAACCTCTACAGGGCATGCAAGGGAGCTGTACAAGCAACGCACATATGGATGGAGCTCTGTCACAGCACAGCAGCCTACAGTGGACCCCAGGCTGAGGATTAACTCCAATTCTAGTAAGGAAGGGAGACTGGGTGGACCTTAAAAAACTTTTTTGTAGTGTGTACCCTAATTCCGTGCATTCCATTGCAGTGCGACTTGGGTCGTGACTTGATGACAAAGGACAAATGTGGGTCCCGAGGTTAGACAGGTTGAGAACCACTGCTCTAGACCCCTGTAAGGTGAGGTCACCATTCTTTCCCCATGCACAGATGAATATTTACAGAGTTCCTACAGCCCTGACCTCTGTTGATTGTCAACATACTGCGCCAGACGTCTCCTCCTCTTGGCCACACCTGCACAGTACATTCCCTATTGACTTCTATGGGGCTCCCAGCCACAGGATGTAAAGAATCAATAGAGGCCAGGCCCATTGGTACTCGATAAGTATTCATCTGTGCATCTGTGTAAAAGATAACTAAAGCCAAACCTTTTTTGGGCTTTAGTTCTCTTTTGGGTCAAAGGAGTACATTTATTAATTTTACTAATCTGACCCAAACTTAGCAAATAGCAGGCTACCTCCTGCTATATTCTGAAAATACAGAGTGGTGCTGCTGCCGGAAAAGATTCTGACAATATTGTCAGGATCCACCCTGCTGCCTGATTGACAGCTGGCTCTGCCTCTCTAGAGCCAGCCCCTCCCCATCTGTCCCTCCAATTAGCGATGGAGGAATAAGTAGGGGGGAGGGGGGAACCCTGCAGGGATGGTGACTTACAGTCACCACTCTCTACAATAAGGAGCCGTAATCTGAGTGATCGGCGGTTTGTGATTGATCTATAGAGCCAGCAGCGGCAGGGTCACACACCAGCTCAAACTATTGGGAAGAGTACATTTTATTCTCCCAATAGTTCTCCTTTAAACAACTACCAAAACAAAAAAACAACCTTGGAGTGAACAGCCAGAAACCCCAGCATTGCACTAAGCTAAAGAGAAACAATACTGACAAGTTTAACAAATTCAACCTACTCATTTTCTAGTAGAAAACAAGGCTGACTGTACACTGCAACAAACAATCTCATAATGTTGTTGCGTGTTGTTGGATTCTGCTAAAGTGTCTAGTGTTTTATGTGCATATTGTTCATGATGCTACAACCAGCCTTTAGAGGAAGATAAGAAAATGGTTATAAAAGCAGTACACAATCTGCTGCTACCATAGACACAACAGCCAATATAACATTGTCAGAACAAGGACACAGAAAAAGGTGTCATGTGCAAGATTACATCTGCAGTCATAAAAGGATGCTAGCATTGTGAGTATCCCAAGAAGACCATACTTTGTTTCCCAAAGGACATTTAACAGACAGAGAGTAAATATCTGATGGAGATGGAGCAATTTAAATGTCCAAATTCCAAAATATTGCATGTGAACCTCAATAAAAAGTGGAGGTGTTGGGAGAAGTTACTACTATATCTGTGAACAACTGATGCTTATAAATAAGCAGAGGGTGACACAATAACCATTGTAGTATGCTACAAGTAAAGACGTTTTGAAGCTGTATGACACAGTGTGAGAGTACCCATGTACCCACCTGGAAGAGGTGTTGCTAGAAGAAAGTTAAATTAGGATAGTTTTCAGAAAAGCAGGGCAACATGAGCAAACAATTCAGAGAAATGTATCAATTTCCAAAGCCAAAGCCAATCCCTGGTGATGTTATTTTGATGTTATTTTGATTTTGATCTGTGCTCTGTTAAATAAATAAGTATGGTGTATATGAATTATTAAAGTAAACCTGTTTCTTTGCCCTGAGTGGGCAAAGCACACATTTGCTTTAAACCCACCACCACTATGTTAGTGTCAAATGGTGCTATTGAGCTGCCTTCTAAAGATGTACCAAATTGGAAGTTTTGGTGAAATGCAAGAGGGCAAAGAAATCAAATAATAGCATTTCCTTATTCCTACACTGAGGATCTGGAGTCACTTCAGGGTACCTTTAATATCCCATGGGGATAATGCCAGTTAAAAGCAGAAGCATCTGGAAATATTGCAAACATCCTCATAATACCAGATAATATGATTATAGCTGCCTCAACCAAGCAGCTGCATATTGAAACTCTGTACAAGGGTATAAGCTAAGAAACTCGTCTTCAAGATTAACAAGGAATGAATCCTTTGCTTAAACACATAAGTGAATACATGTGAAATATAAGCAAAACCTTGTATTCTCTGTAGACCTGATCATGGCAGATCAGGCGTAATCTGATGTAAACGGCACGTCCATTTACACCTGACACCCCATACATCTAACATAGGTCCAGTAAATTCTAAACTAGACGGACACGGATGTTGCAATTGTGACATCCGTTCCAAACTGCTCAGATCACCAGAGGATCCGTTACACACCTGCAGTGTGTATGCTGTGGTATATGTTACACAGTCCTGATACTTGTTCTGTATATGCCATGCTGTACGTTAAACAGTCCTGACACCTGCACTGTATATGCTATGTTATATGTTGCACAGTCCTGACACCTGCACTGTATATACTATGCTGTGCATTACACAGTGAAGTTGTACCACTCCTCTTCACTTCGTCCAGTTGGAGAACACCTTGATTTCATTGAAGATACAAGGCATTCTCTGAATGGTGGAGGTACCAAGAAAGCGACTCCCAGTGTTCAGTGTGCAGAGGGGTAGCCACTGGAGTAGCACCTGGAAGATCATGGATATCACTCTACGTAGCTTGGACTACTACAGCGATTTTTAGCATCCCCAATGGGACTCTTAATATATCAGGGCCACTAATAGGGTAGTATAGGCAGCCCTCCTGTACTGGGCCCAGGCCCCATCAAGTCATCGGGGGGTTACTTATGAAAGGAGGATGGTTCTGCCCACCTGCCATGGTAACCAGTTGATAGACAGGCTGCTCCCCTCCTTCACTATAGGTTACCAGGTCCCCATGCAGGCAAGGAGGAGAGGAGCCTGTCCATTAACTGGTTATCATGTGAGTGGACAAGGCCTTCTCTTGGGCAGGCCAATCAGGGTCCCCCCTGCTCCCCTGCTAGTCTGGACTGTGCTTAGGCTCTGCCCCTTCCACTGTTTAGGCCATGCCCCGTACCACCCA
>NW_017307018.1:489954-494262 GCF_000935625.1 Nanorana parkeri | reverse complement strand
CAGTGTAGGAAGAAAAGGTATGCAGGGGGTGCAAATGTTTATGTGAGCAATCCATATACTTTATCACTCCATTTTCTTTAGAAAAAAAGTAACAAGACTGTCTGCAATTACCTCCCTGCCTCACCCTGCCCCATAGACCACAGGTTACCATACTTGTTTAGGGATGCATTGGCTGCCAAGCACGTCCTGACCCGCTTCCAGGCTTCCTGATTGGCTAGGATCCCGGCTTCACTACTTGCTAGCTGCCTGTCTTCCTGACCAATCAGGAAGCCGGGTAGCACGTCATGACCCGCCTCCAGGCTTCCTGTTTGGCAAGGAATCCGGCTTCATTAGTTGCCAGCTGCCTGTCTTCCTGACCAATCAGAAAGCTGGGCGGCACATCATGACCCGCCTCCCTGCTTCCTGATTGGCAAGGAAGCCGGATTCACTCATTGCTAGCAGCCTGGTTTCCTGACCACAGGAAGCCACACGGCACATCATGACCTGCCTCCCGGCTTTCTGATTGGCTAGGAAGCTGACATCACTTGGTGCTAGCAGCCTGGCATCCTGACCAATCAGCAACAAGTGAAGCCGACTTCCTAGACAATCAGGAAGCCGGGAGGCGGGTCATGATGTGCCGTGTGGCTTCCTGATTGGTCAGGGAGCGAGACTGCCTTGGAACATGAAGCAGGTGTTCTTTCGAAAGAAAACCGGCTTCCCAGGCAATCAGGGAGGCATGTGATTGGCCCCAAATTTATTCTGCAGCAGGACAATGACCCCAGACGTACAGCCAATGTCATTAAGAACTATCTTCAGCGTAAAGAAGAACAAGGAGTCCTGCAAATGATTGGTTCAGCCCCCACAGAGTCTGGATCTCAACATCATTGAGTCTGTCTGGGAATACATGAAGAGACAGAAGAATTTGAGGCAGCCTACATCCACAGAAGATCTGTGGTTAGTTCTCCGAGATGTTTGGAACAACCTACCTGCTGAGTTCCTTCAAAAACTGTGTGCAAGTGTGCCTAGAACGATTGATGCTGTTTTGAAGGCAAAGGGTGAACACACCAAATATTGATTTGATTTGGATTTCTCTTCTGTTCATTTACTTTCCATTTTGTTAATTGATAAAAATAAACTATTAACACTTTTATGTCTGAAAGCATTCTTACTTCACAGCATGTTTTCACACCTGTCTAAAACTTTTGCACAGTACTGAAGATGCACATCTACATGGTACCAGTGCCCTAGATAGCACTGGGGAGAATAATTCCTATACTCCGCAGCACCATCTAGGGGCACTAGTGCCATGCGGAACATTTATAAATGAACCCCCTAAGTTGCCAGGAAATATGTAGAACATTACAGGAATGTTGCACTTAGTGAACAAAGGCATGTCAGTTGCTTTTACAGGTATATAGAATCCCATGGTTTCCTCTTAAATTGATATGAAAGTCAAATATCACCTATAATGGATGCTGCTCCTTGATGTTTAAAAGTTTTAGTTTCCTGCGTAATTAGCTGGTCTCCTGAGCACTGGCCCTGATATCAAGATTTAGGGTGGCTCCTTTCCCTTGCAGGGTCCTATGGAGCCACCCTTGTCTGTGCTAGCAAGCTGTGTGTCTCCACAAACACACTGGCACAGCAAGGCAAGAAAATCCCTGCTACCCAGTTCTCCCTTCTTCAATCTAGGACATGGACCGCTGCTGGAGACTGCTCTGTCCCTTGTGATCTTGTACTGGACAGGAAGTTTATGGAAGCTTTGCTGAAAAAGCTGGAGCCAGCTGTTCCAAAACATGATGACTGTGTGGGCAAAAATGTAAAGAAATACTTTGCTGGACAATGCATATTTGTTTGATCTGGATTTATTTTTGGAAAAAAAGAGTTTAATACTACTTTAATGAACTCACTTACATGGGCCATAGACCTGCTATCACTTGATTGGTTTCATCTCACAGCACCTGAATACATCCCTGGCTGAGAGCTATCTGGGAAAATAGAGATCAAACAGGTTAGTAAATCTAGTCCAGTCACTTTTCTTTTCCCAAAGATAGACAAGTGGATGCATGTTTCTTCCTCCTCCCCCTCCACAGCATAAAAATGGGTAACATTTGGGTAACACAAGTGTTCCTGTTCATAGCTGACTCTGTGCCAAAAGACATCTTCATATAGTCAGACCAGAGTGTCACCTTCAGCAAAGTAATGAACTGAATAAAGATATACAGTATTATTATTATTATTATTATTATTATACAGGATTTATATAGCGCCAACAGTTTGCGCAGCACTTTACAATATAAGGAAGACATTACAATTACAATACAATTCAAGACAAGATGGTAAGGAGGGCCCTGCCCCTGAGGGCTTATAATCTAAAAGGGAGGGGGAAGTGATACATGAGGAGGTAGCTGTGTGGGGAGGAAGTGTTTGAGAACGTGATGGTTCAGTGGTTAGATTGAGGTGGGATAGGCTTCCCTGAAGAGATGAGTCTTTAGGGAAGGTGGGAGATAGACAGACAAGTTGGGGTAGAGAGTTCCATAGGATGGGAGAGACTCTAGAGAAGTCCTGGAGGCGAGCATGGGAGGAGTTGACAAGGCAGCTGGAAAGCAGGAGGTCTTGGGATGAGCGGAGTGAATGGTTAGGGTAATATTTTGAGACAAGGTTTGAGATATATCCGGGGGCAGAGTTTGCGGATGGCTATGTAAGTGGTTGTTAATATTTTGAATTGTATCCTTTGGGCGAGTGGAAGCCAGTGCAGGGATTGGCAGAGGGGGGTTGCAGACACTGAGCGGTTGGACAGATGGATGAGTCTAGCGTCAGCATTCATGATAGACTGAAGGGGGGGATAGCCTGTGTAGTGGAAGGCCAATGAGGAGGGAGTTGAAATAGTCAAGACGAGAGATAGCAAGCGAGTGGATGAGTAATTTAGGGGTGTCATTGGTGAGAAAGGGGCGTATTTTGGAGATGTATACATAGTATATGAGTATATGTATGTATGTATTATGTATCTCTAATTTCAGGTATACAATACCCCCTTGATGTTGCCTGATTTTATTTTTCTCCAGAAGGATGGCACCATATTTGTTCAGACATTATACACAGTGAAAATCTACTTCCTGGACTAAGGTGCTGGCTCAGAGATATCACAATCTCGTAGATTCTGGTGCATGTGCAGTAGCTGGCTTTGTTCACAAATGTCTGACACAGATTAGCTCCTGCTGCCATGGGGGAGAGAGAATGATGAAATTCTATTAACAATTTCTGCAAGCTACAGAAATGGAATGTAGCCCAATCATTTGTAGAGTGGGAAACTGTGGCACATGAGCTGTAGCAAACTAGTGTTCACTCCAAACATCCAATCTCTTACATGGGATTAAATATAGACCTTTATAAGCAAATGGTTGGACGTGGAAAGGTAACACAAGTTCAATCACTATGCATCGGCCCTGAAGATTTACACAGTGAACAGAGAGGTCTGAGAATTAGAGGGTGAGAATAAGAATAAAAGTGCCTGAAGTGCTATAGCAAGACTTGGAAATGGTCCTTGTATGACTCATGAGCACGTTGATTAAATGAAACAATTATTGTTCTTAGTTATGGCTCACACCCTTTGTTCAAACATGGTTTCACTGTTCAACAAAGTATAATATTCTCGAGATTATTTTTCCATGATTCTATGAGAATGCCAGGGTGTTAAAGTAAATCTACCCGAGATAGCCAGAGATATTCTTTTACTCCTTGAATTGATGCAACCATTACTGATTAATTAAGCAGTGTAAATTCTGTAGTTGTGGTGCCTTTCATGGAAATCTCTGCTGCCTCTCTGCTGTGCAGACTTTGTTGGCTCTCTCCACACTGATTAGAGAATAGAGAATCTTTCAATGTAGCAACATCCAGACTGAATTTTGTATTACACTGCACTGTTAATCTAGACGAAGAAAAAAAGAATACAAATATCTAGTTATGTCTTATTAGTGAACAGCTCCATATACAAGTACTGCACATTTAAAGAAGTATAAAAAGTAGTACTAAAAGATCCATCTTTTTTTCAGTAATGAATCCAGATCAAACAAATATACATTACCCAGCAAAGATTTTTTTTTACATTTTTGCTCAAGCACTTAGTCGTCTTGTTTCTCAACATCTGGCTCCAAATCTCTCTGCTTTGTTCCCTGAACTTCCTGTCCAGCACAAGATTACAAGGGATAGAGCAGTCTCCAGCAGCTGTCCATCTACTAGTTTGGAGTGGAGAGAAGGAAGGAAGGCGGGAGCAGAAGTGTGTCCCTTGGCTTTTTTGCCGCCTGAGGTGGTCGGGATTTGTTGTGCTGGCTG
>NW_017307018.1:483282-489768 GCF_000935625.1 Nanorana parkeri | reverse complement strand
ACATCTCCCTGCCCTGCTCTTAGCAACCTGTGATGCTCTGGCTGAAAAGGGGGCAGCAGGCACACTAACATTGTGCAGAAAGCAGCCATGTCGTTTTGCCTGCTGACCACGCCCCTCCCATGTGCCCCAAAGAGATGCCACCTGAGGCAACAGCCCTGGGCAGTAGGAAGCAAGGAGGAAGGTAGAGTTGGGAGAAGGGAAGGATGAGAGTGTATTTGTAATTTAGGGGTGTCATTGGTGAGAAAGGGGCGTATTTTGGAGATGTATACATAGTATATGAGTATATGTATGTATGTATTATGTATCTCTAATTTCAGGTATACAATACCCCCTTGATGTTGCCTGATTTTATTTTTCTCCAGAAGGATGGCACCATATTTGTTCAGACATTATACACAGTGAAAATCTACTTCCTGGACTAAGGTGCTGGCTCAGAGATATCACAATCTCGTAGATTCTGGTGCATGTGCAGTAGCTGGCTTTGTTCACAAATGTCTGACACAGATTAGCTCCTGCTGCCATGGGGGAGAGAGAATGATGAAATTCTATTAACAATTTCTGCAAGCTACAGAAATGGAATGTAGCCCAATCATTTGTAGAGTGGGAAACTGTGGCACATGAGCTGTAGCAAACTAGTGTTCACTCCAAACATCCAATCTCTTACATGGGATTAAATATAGACCTTTATAAGCAAATGGTTGGACGTGGAAAGGTAACACAAGTTCAATCACTATGCATCGGCCCTGAAGATTTACACAGTGAACAGAGAGGTCTGAGAATTAGAGGGTGAGAATAAGAATAAAAGTGCCTGAAGTGCTATAGCAAGACTTGGAAATGGTCCTTGTATGACTCATGAGCACGTTGATTAAATGAAACAATTATTGTTCTTAGTTATGGCTCACACCCTTTGTTCAAACATGGTTTCACTGTTCAACAAAGTATAATATTCTCGAGATTATTTTTCCATGATTCTATGAGAATGCCAGGGTGTTAAAGTAAATCTACCCGAGATAGCCAGAGATATTCTTTTACTCCTTGAATTGATGCAACCATTACTGATTAATTAAGCAGTGTAAATTCTGTAGTTGTGGTGCCTTTCATGGAAATCTCTGCTGCCTCTCTGCTGTGCAGACTTTGTTGGCTCTCTCCACACTGATTAGAGAATAGAGAATCTTTCAATGTAGCAACATCCAGACTGAATTTTGTATTACACTGCACTGTTAATCTAGACGAAGAAAAAAAGAATACAAATATCTAGTTATGTCTTATTAGTGAACAGCTCCATATACAAGTACTGCACATTTAAAGAAGTATAAAAAGTAGTACTAAAAGATCCATCTTTTTTTCAGTAATGAATCCAGATCAAACAAATATACATTACCCAGCAAAGATTTTTTTTTACATTTTTGCTCAAGCACTTAGTCGTCTTGTTTCTCAACATCTGGCTCCAAATCTCTCTGCTTTGTTCCCTGAACTTCCTGTCCAGCACAAGATTACAAGGGATAGAGCAGTCTCCAGCAGCTGTCCATCTACTAGTTTGGAGTGGAGAGAAGGAAGGAAGGCGGGAGCAGAAGTGTGTCCCTTGGCTTTTTTGCCGCCTGAGGTGGTCGGGATTTGTTGGGGGTTGCCCTGTTTGGGGGGGGGGGGGGGAGGCATTTGGTGGGGTGGTGCACACTAACAGGGTTGGTGGTCTCTGTATTAGCATCCCACCCAGCTCAATTACGTCACTGGTTGCCAGGTGTTTGGCGGGATGCTGGCCAGGGCATTCCAGTGTGCTAAGATAAGATGTGGGGGGGGGGATGTGTATGGCCCATACACATCTCCCTGCCCTGCTCTTAGCAACCTGTGATGCTCTGGCTGAAAAGGGGGCAGCAGGCACACTAACATTGTGCAGAAAGCAGCCATGTCGTTTTGCCTGCTGAACACGCCCCTCCCATGTGACCCAAAGAGATGCCACCTGAGGCAACAGCCCTGGGCAGTAGGAAGCAAGGAGGAAGGTAGAGTTGGGAGAAGGGAAGGATGAGAGTGTATTGCCTTGCTGTGCCTGTGTAGGCAAGACACACACTGCTTACTAGCACACACAAAGGTGGCTCCATAAGACCCTGCAAGGGAAAGGAGCCACCGTAAAAAACAGGAAGTCAGGGCCAATGCTCAGGAGACCAGCTGATTCTGCACTAAGCTAAAACTTTTAAACATCAAAGAGCAGCATCCATTTTACTGTAACTGATTTAAGCATCTGTAATAGCTTAAAATCCTTTGACTTTAATATCACTGTAACAACTTGTTTTGCAGATACATAAACATATATTTGAAATATTACACGTGGATCAGATCCCCTGAACTGTAACTGTAGAGATAATGCTGACCAACTCCCTGATCATTTTGCTTTACTATTAGTTCTAATGCCTTGGGGAAAATGTTATCCTTCCCATGCAAGATGAGAAAAAAATGTATGTGAGGAACAAAATGTGCATAGACAATTTTCTGTTTGAATATTATTGACATAAGTATGTGCCTTATAATTTGTTTTGTAGGCTTAACTGGCAGCTGTCATTTTGCCCTAAGCTATCTGCTGCAAAGGAGAGTAGGGAAGGCTTCCTATGCCATTTGTTTTTAATTATTAAGGCTCTAAAGGGTGACAATAGCAACAACCTCTTGTACAATTAAAAAGTGAAAAAAAAAAAGTTTTATTTTATGTTCTATTCTTAGTTCTATAATGTCATTGTAGTACTTTCAGGTGGAATACAGCTTCATAACATATCAGCTAGGGAACTACAAGTCTCAGCATGCCCTCATTGCCCCTGTACAACAACCAGACATTGCCGTTCCCTGGGTGATATGTGTGTGTGTGGGGGGGGTGTACAGGGACAATGATGGCATGCTTGGACTTGTAGTTCCTTAGCTGATAAATATGTGTGGGGGTGGGGGGTACAGTTCTAGTGGATGTTTATATAATATGGGGGGGCGAAAAAAATGTTCTGCCCCGGGCGCCCATAACTCTGGTTACGCCACTGGTGAGAGGTAAGTATAATGTGTAGTATATACCTACCTTCCGGTAAGCCTTTTGTCAGATACAAACCTTTAAAAAAACACAGCTGTCATTGACGCAGTACAGATACCCAATTTCAGTGCATTGTTTAAAGTGAACTAGTTGGTCCCTTGGACCGGACATGGACCTATCATTTGTGCAGTCGTTGCAGCCGCGCAAGGACCCCTTAGGAACTTAGGGGCCAATTTATACTAGATGTGGGCCAGTCAGTCGCTTGGACCTCTATTGCTGTCACAGGCATGGGCACTGCTTACTTCAAAAGCAGGTGAAAAGCAGAAGGTAGTCGTCCATATTCCCTAACTATTTTCCTAGTTTGTAATAGCCAAGTCATGTTGGCCATCTGCAGCTGTTTTTTAAACACTGTCTGCATGAGCATCTCCAGGACATGCATGTCTAATTTCCTCTTGACACCATTCAGACTGGAAAAAATGGGCTATCTGACCCCAGTAACATACTATGGAACCTGAAAGAGTTCAGTGTACACCAAAGGATATTCTTTATCTATCAACAATGAATGCATTTGGGCAGTAGTTGCATGGAGGTGGGGGTGCAAAAATAGTTTTTACACAGGGGCCCTTTCATCACATTAATATGCCACTGCCATGGACTTCTATGAGGCCAGATATTAGTAGTCTATGAGGCCAACTACCACAACTCAAAGAATGCTCTCAGAATAGAATTATTGGGTAATGGCACTGTAAAGCGAAAGCTCAGTTTACAAAGCCTTCTGTCCCTTGAAGGGCACAACAGAGGTAAGGGTAAACAATTGCAATAGCTCCTTATCACTTTCAGTTTACAATTCATTGAGTTCTCAAGGTACATGTTATATTTTCCCAACCTTTTCCTCTTTAAAAGCTGAGAGCTTTAATGTCCAAAGCAAATGATTTTAAATACCCTATTACTTATGAGTGAATGTTCCTGGGTTTTGATTCGTGGGTTGTTTGTCTAACACATTCGTAAACTCTGGAAATTGAGACCTTTAATTTGAACCTTGTTAAAGCCATTTTCAAGGCTAATAGGCAAGGGATTATCAAGCAAACAGCACGGGGAGCTTGGCACTGCCCTGTAGGATATCTACAGATGCAAATATAAATGTTAACAAGTACTGTTCAGCATGGAGAGTGTCCTTTTATATGCAACCTCAAAGGCAACCTTGCAAAAAAACATATCCTTTCAATTACATGCTTGTATGGTTTTACAGAACAGTACGTTTCTCAGTTACAGTGTCAATGACACCACATGTAAGTATCATATAATTCTCATGTGTAGTACATTATTTTACTTACATTATTGCTTGGTTTTAATATAGCAGAATCACCATCCTAGAGGTCGGCATGCTAGAGGTCGGCACTCTTTGGCAGAAACCCAGGTCAAGCACCTCCTGAAGCCCTAAAGTACTTATGCTTTCCCTCTACCCAATGCATTTGCCTTCTTCTTGCCACCCTGATTAAGAGTGACTCCATGGGATGACCCTTTCAATTGTGAGTACAATCATGTTTTATTAATAAAGATGTGTGAGATATAATCCAAGGAGAAGTCTGCTTCTGCATTAGCTGACAGACAATGAATAGGAGATAACAAAAAAAGAGATAGCTGGGGCTTTTAAGGTGTCAAAAAATGCAATCTGGGATAATACAACATAATAATGACAAAATTACATAGTAAAATAACATTTATTTATTAAAAGATTACATGAGCCACATGATAAAAATATACCCACTAGCAGTTTTAAGATTCACATGAATATGCCAATCAGTATATTCATATTTCAAACATAATTAACTAACCACTTACAAAATTTCAACAATTAAATACATACATAAATACCATAAGTGGGACATTAGTGGTGAGTGGATCCGCACTGCCGGGGAGTCATCCCCAGAAACGGTCAAGGACAACAGAGAGGCTATAGAGAAACAGACAGCGATCAAATATGAGAAGCGCAATCTCTGCCTCAGGAGATCTATAAACAAATATCAATGGTGTAGTATAGCATTAGGAGTGCATAATATTGATGCTAGAAAACAACCCAAATTATTCCAGCAAACTCTAGGGCAGTCAATAAACCCAAGTAGAACATATTGATAAAATAGTTAGATATCATATCCCCCATAAATATACTACCAATGGGCAACAAGGGCAATAGTTTTCTGGAACATCATGTTCAGTTCCAAAAGCTCAGACTCAAACATGATACAATATTCATGTCCCAATCCAGGGCATGATCAATCTCAATGTATCTTAAAAGAAGAAATAAGTTGAACTCTGTATCATCTAAAGTATCCAGTCATAGTCCTAATACAAAGTATCCAATAGTACTAGTGATCTATGGATTGTAATATAATCCTCTTAATGTATAAACTAACATGTACTCCTCACAAAAATGAACTTATACTGCACCTATATGCCATATATCCCATTAAATATCTGCTAACTAAAGTTTTACTTACACATCAAAACGCCAGCTTCCTTAGTCGATCCCAGCCATATCTCCCCTCTCTCTGTAAGGATTCCCGCCGCATTGACACACGCCGTCCAACATCGGCATGTGACCATGCAGCTAGGACTGGCGATCGGTCCGCATATGCGTCCTCATATAGGGCGCATCTGAATGGAGGTGCCCCGCCCTTCCCGTGACAATGAGACTGTCACAGGTTGGCTCAGTAGATCGGGAAGTGAGCGAACACATACCGGCGTTCGCTCACCTCTCGATCCTGTCACGGCTCTCTGCCATGACAGGGGAGGGGCTGGATTCCCCCCTCCCCGCTCCGATCCGCCAGCGCTGACTGGCGGAACGGACGGGGGAGGGGGTGGATACAGCTGGTTCTGCCTCTAGATAGGCAGAGCCAGCTGTCACTCACGCAGCTGGGCGGATCCAGACATAATTGTCGGGATCCGCTTCAGCTGCGGCGTCTCAGTATACCTCAGCTCGCAGCAGCTCGCTGTATACTGCGGCGTCTCAGTATACCTCAGCTCGCGGTATACTGAGCCTAGGGTGACGGGAGGACGCTAGTTTGTGTCCTCCCGTTACCCTAAGGAGAACTATGGGGAAAAGCCTTAACCCCATAGTTCTCCTTTAAGGACGCACCCACTTGCAATTTGTTGCAAGTTTAGGGCTTTCTTGCACACTTTTATTAAAAGGAAGTTCACGCTAGTGAAGTTAGTGAGGTTTGTTCAATTGATATTGTTGAACGAGGTCCATATATAGGTGTTTATTTTGTATGGATGTTGTATTCGATTCATATTGGTTAGAGATATTTCATTAGAATTAGGGGAAGAGAGGGGGGGGGGAGGAGAAGAAAATATAATATTAATAATATTCACACACATGGGATTTTAAATACACATGGGTTTTTGGGTGCTATGTATAAAGAATTGGTAACATTTTTGTTTCAAATAGTAGTGAGATTTTTTTTTTTTTGTGTACTGTTTGGAAG
>NW_017307018.1:446766-483046 GCF_000935625.1 Nanorana parkeri | reverse complement strand
GGGGGGGGGGGGAGAGGGGGTTTGTCCCCTTCTGTCATTTTTGTCCCTCTTCCTTAGGTAAATAGGACTTTTGAAAATAAATGTTAAATATAATAGAATGTTGATTAATATGAGTCTAGATCCTATAAAACCGAACTTATAAACATGATGGTGGTGTTGTTGTTTTTTGGATAGTTGTATTTGTCTTACTGTGATTTGTTTTGTAAGATGATAATGTTATTTTGTCAATGGTGGTGTATGTTATTTTTCTTGTATATTGTAAACTCCAATAAATCATAAATTATATAAAAAAAAGAAATAAAAAAAAGGAAGTTCACAAAACATAGCACAGTTGCCATCTCAGGGGTTGTTCAGCATCTCACTTAACAAAAGAAACATTCATTCAGAACTGCTGCTCATGCCTTAGACCTAGACCCTTGTGCATTTCCAAGAGTCATCAAACGTCTTAAGGTGCCCATACACTGCACGATTCTCGTATGAGAATCGCGGGAAATCCAGCGATCGTACGAGAATCGTGCAGTGTATGGAAGGCGTGCAACCGTTTCTAATGTACGGTCGCACGACTATTGTATATCGAGCATGTTGGAAAACCAGCCGAGCATTGTACGATTTTCGGCTGGTTTTTAACATATGCAGTATGTCTACTGTATGGGCATGTGGTGATGCGTGTCCCGTTTTGGGGACTGGAAGCCTTCATGCCTCTGAGCATGGGGCGCAAAGATCAATGGAATCTCTCCTGGGACCTCTGGACTTTACCCCCTGATCCCTGGGCTTGCTTCGGCAGGCATCCGCCTAGCCTGACATGCGAGGACTGTTGTCCTCTGGCGTGTCAAACGAGGGGGCGCCCCTTGGGGACCGCTTCCCTTGTAACTTAGGTTACGGCGGATGGGGTTAATAGGGCGCAGGCGTAAGTGAAAGTCCACACCTGCCGACTAACGCTCGGAACACCTGTGTCCGATGCGTGCAATCCGGAGGTGGGGGCTACTTAAGTGGAGGGATCAACTGGGTTTAGAGTGGAGAGCGTACCATTCGGAGCAGTGAGCCGAGGATAGCACACCTCTATGCAACTTGGACTTAAATTAGGTAAATTCCTTTTTCTTCTCCTTTCATGTTTGATTTTTGTTTGACACTTTTTTGAAGTTTTCAATCATGTTTTTGCGTTTTTTTTGTAATGGGAATCCTATACACTAAGGAGTACCAATTAGTAGTATCCATTTTTTTCACTTAGGATTTGGGACACATATATACAATTGTTAGGGTTGAGATCATATATACCTATGCACATGCTCCATACACTAACTAATAGTAATTGAATGTCAATAAATGTACGAACAATTGTTCACTCACATACCTATTTAGAATCACTACCTATACAACACTGATACATACGACTAGAACAAAATAGTGCACGAGATCACACAGCACATTTCCTTTCCTATAAGAGGACACATTCCAAAGACCATGGTGAAGGATGGTCAATAGGGGTCATGCCATGGATACAAAGAAAGATTAAGAAATGCATATTATAATCTGCACATTGTCATGCACTAGTTTTCAAATTAGGAAGCAATATCAGTATTTATAGCTGATTTTTGCTATATATATTTCTCTTAGGTCACTGCTCCGAGTGGGCCTTTATACGGCTCTCTGAAGCTGCCCAGGACATCCCTCCATTTGAGGCCCCGGGGTCCTGGGAGAGATGTGGGACGGTACGTGATGGATAGGCTGGAGTGAGCCGCCCACTCCAGTCTTGTCCTTATCACCTCTATCCACCTCCAGGCACTCCTTACAGGTTAGTGCCAGACGCCCACTCAGAGATAAAGAGGGGGGTTATCCGCATATGGGATCAATCCCAGTGATATGTGTCGCCACCTACTACACATGATATTCTATATAAATAACTTTTATTCCCTTGATAGATTAGTCTGATCCCCTGATGAAGCCCAAGTGCGAAACGCGTAGGGAACTAATCATGTTGGAAATAAATATCTGAAATACAGCTTGAAGAACACACCAATGAACTGATTACGTCAAATGAATCATGGCCGTTAGGCTTTAGAATTTTTATCAATGAATGTATGTATGTTGGGCTAGTCAATGATGAGGGATGAACTATGTTGGTCTAGATTGGAATATTGCATCCATGTATGTATTTAATAATGCTATTTATGAGTTGTATCAGCTACTTTGACCAAGCAAATGCTTTTATTGAAATGAATTTATGTACAATATAATAAATTTGATATAATTTTATGCATGGTCTACTATATCTCTCCATGACCCTTTTCCTCCATGTTTTTTTCTCATATACTACTTATTAGGGGGAGAGATCAATGAAAGGAGCTAGGGTGGAGGCGACCCACAAAAAGTTTCTTGGTTTTTAACATGATCGAGAGATCGCTGCCGAACGGGCCGGTGTGCGCACGTGCACACTGCCCGTTCAGCATTGCAGTCATCGGAAGCCCGCCCCTCAGGGGGGCGGGCTTGCGATGATCGCAAGTACGATCTGCCTGTCCAAGATGGGCAGATCGTACGTTTTTTAAAGTACTTTACAACCCTCGCAAGACAAAGGTCTTGCGAAGGTTGTAGAGTGTATGGGCACCTTTACAGCACAACATCTTAAAGCTCTCTGCTCTAGCTCCCACAATGGCTCCTGGGTGGGGCCCTCCTCTATCTCCTGAGTGGAGACCTGAACTATTGCCAAAAACTATACTAAAAGAGCTGTGCACACCTGCACAATCAAGATTCTGGTTTTTAACAAACTGCAGACCCAGGGTTGGAGACTTTGTTCCACCCAATACTCTACAAAGCCTTTGAGCTCCAGGACCCAGTACGGGGTTTGCTAATCTGGGAGAAAAATAACAGGTTTATTCACAAAAGGATGAAGAGTTTGGAGAAGGTAGGAGAAGTGAACAATCTAGGACAACATAGCTGAAAAATTCTCCAAATTCAGCTGACTTTCCAATTCAGCTATGTTGTCCTAGATTAGGGGAAGGCAACCTTGGCTCTCCAGCTGTGCTGAAACTACAAATCCCATCATGCTTCTGCCCCTGGGAGTCATGCCTATGGCTTGCAATGCCTTATGGGATTTGTAGTTTCAGCACAGCTGGAGAGCCAAGGTTGCCTAGCCCTGCACTAGATTGTTCACTTCTCCTGCCTTCTCCAAACTCTTCACCCCTTTGTGAATAACCCTGTAAAAGGCCGGTTTGCTCCTAATAATACATGCATTCCGGAACCCCTCAACCTATATGGCTGAGAAGCCTGGGTGACCTCTTAATCTTATCATACCCTGACAAGCAGCACTGTCACTCCAAGTAGGGATTTTTTATAACTAGGAATACCAGTGGAAAGATATCATCACTTAGCTTTTGTGGAATTAAAAGTTAAACTCCTGTATTTTAGCTCTTGTACATTATCAGTGAGCAATGTTGTTTGACAGTGCTGGGTTTATGGACTGTTTAGACACTGTTAAAGACATTTCTTTATAGGCTGTATGTTCATTCTGTTGTTCCCATACTGTACACAAGAACGTCCAGGAGGAAGAATGTATAGATTAAAAACATTTAAACTGACACTAAAAGCTGGAGTTAAACCTTGAAAATGCATTCAAGTACCTTAACTTTTAACACAACTGTAGTTTACTTGTGCATCACTCGGCTGTAGATCCTCAAATCATGTCTGAATTCATGCTGACACTGTCCTTCCTTCTGGAGGGTGGCTACTTTTGTTCCCCATGGTCCCTGTGTGTATTGTAAAGTAGCCACCGCTCTAAGCTAACTCCTGTGATAGACAACAATCTCAATACAAATTACTAAACTAAACGTGAGATTGTAGTCCATCGCAGGAGCAAGCATGAAGCATACAATACAACACACGGGGACCATGGGGAGAAAAAGTAGCCATCCTCCAGAAGGAAGGACAGTATCAGCATGAATTCAGAGATAATTTGAGGATCTATAGCTGAGGTATTGACAAATAAAATACATTTTTGTTAATAATTAGGATACTTGAATGCATTTTTTCAAGATTTAACTGCTGAGTTTAGTGCCACTTTAATAAAGGATGTGCTTTGGGGCAATGTGCGTTTGAGTACTGTAGCACTTGCACTTCTATATACAAATATTCAGGCAGTGTTGCAAGCATCAATAAACACGTATGATCATCAGCGCTGCTGAAAAAGATTTGTGATGACTGAACAAGAACCCTGTACGGCATATTGAGGAAGAAACCACATTATTCAGTCAACAGGAGACAGGTCAGTTGTAAATAATATAGCACCTATAGTAGTAATCCTACAGCTGCCCTTTGGCCTAGGCACTCTTTTTCATCTATTTTACAGTTCTATGCAACAGTGAGGTGCCCCCCTAAATAAGTTAGAGGTGCAAATTATAACAGTAAAGCTCTTCCTGTTCCTGAACTCCATGCCCTGACGACACCATCACTGTAAGCCAGTATCCAGAGGCAGAAGAGGGTGGGATATGACTGTGTTGCTAGAAGGGAGGGTGCCTAAATATTGTGACATGTAAAAAGTTCTCTGCTGTTGAAAATGTGGAAGATTAGGGCTACTTCAGAATGGAATATATGGACAGAGTTTTGATTTATTTGCAGGCCTCTTTTTATTGCTGCAAAACTTTAAAGGAGAACTATGAGGTGAGTGCTTTTCAATGAGATTGTCACAGGTCGGCTCAGTAGATCGGGAGGTGAGCGAACACATACCGGGTTCGCTCACCTTCCGATCCGGTCACGGCTCTCTGCCGTGACAGGGGAGGGGCTGGATTCCCCTCTCCCCGCTCCGATCTGCCAGCGCTGACTGGCGGAACGGACGGGGGAGGGGGCGGGTACAGCTGGCTCTGCCTCTAGATAGGCAGAGCCAGCTGTCACTCACGCAGCTGGGCGGATCCCGTCGTCTAAGTCGGGATCCGCTCCGGCTGCGGCGTCTCAGTATACCGCGAGCTGTAGCTCGCGGTATACTGAGCTTAGGGTAACGGGAGGACGCTAGTTTGTGTCCTCCCGTTACCCTAAGGAGAACTATGGGGAAAAACACTGACCCCATAGTTCTCCTTCAAGGCTACCTTCACTGAACAAAACAATTACAAAATAAAAATCCCCTAAATTCTATGCTATACTCAGAATAAGAGTACAATATACTTGCCTCTAAGTTAACAGCAAGATAGATGAGCAGACATACTTTAATTACCATTTTTTGGAACCCATATCTTAGACATATACCATAGATCTTGAGTAATGTAATCATGTTATTTTGCACTTGTTCTATGATCAAACTACTTACAGTGGATTTCCTGCTCCTATTAAAAGGCATTCAAGAGAATTGGGGGATTTCGCTCTAGTGATTTAATATGCTTTTCCTGCCTTGTTTGTAAATCAGAGGTCACGTCTGTTCTTGTTACTCCACATTTGCATCTTGGAAGTAGTGATAGGATTAAAAGCTTTGCGTTGTCAGAAATATGTTGACTAAGCCATTTGAAATGAACTGGAGAGATACCTAAATTATCTCCTGTCTACTCATATTGAAAACACAGAGATGCTCCCTATTTGCGGATGTCTTTGTTTCCTGAGCATGTAAATGCTATAATACTTGTGCAGGACCCTATCCAATAAGACGTGCAGCGGTAAAACACTGTGACAGACAGTAACAGTCTCTACAGCCTGGAAGAAGAGTGGTCATTTCAATAGTTAACCGGGCTTATGTATTAATCAATCAATATTAATGTAATGTCCTACTTATACTTTACCATATAAGTAGGACATTACAATCACAATACAATTAAAGACAAGATGGAAAGGAGGGCCCAGCCCGTGAGGGCTTACAATCTAAAAGGGAGGGGCAAGTGATACATGAGGAAGACCATATGATTTTACAGTACAAGAGGTACTCTAACAGAAATCAGACAAGCCCCCTTTCACCGACTCCATAACATATACATAAAATACTTAAGGTCTTTGTAGCATATGCCAAGGTAGAAGGTGACAACAGAGGTGACCAACCAATAAGTACCTCTTTTACAACCATCGGTATTATATACTGTATACAGGTGAGGTCAAGATGTGACATCGAGAGTGTGATGAGTATATAAAGTGCTAATGAAGACATTCAAGGATAAGCTTTTTTAATTTCCAAAAAGTTTTTTATTTTGTCTCAAAGAGATACAAAAAAGCGCATACAAAAAAGGTATATCCAAACATAACTTGAAATAACAGGTATGACTACAATGTTGGTACTTTTGATTCATTGCATACATTCAATCATCAACTTGCTATTACTTAACTCATGGAACTGTATTATCCCTTTGTTAAGGAATCAGAAAAAGTACATAAAGATTTAGGGCTGTGCAACCTGTCATGCCATCTCAATTGCATTGAACAAATAAAGTTCTTGTTTTCATGCTATATACAAAGTGTTTGTGTTCTTTGATGGGATTTATTCGTTTTCATTTGCCGTCTCTGACTTTGCTAATCCAATTAGTTTTTAACGGAATATGTACACTGGAAATCAAAAAGATTTGGCAGGTCAGTGTGTTCATTGGGTATTCAGCCTACATTCATTAGTCACTTCTGTAAACCTGTAGACCCATAGTGCTAACAGTCACACGTTTGCTGTAATATGACAACAAAACACAGCCATTATCCTGTTAATATGGTGAATGTTTTGTGAATAATAGAGGCCGATTGGGGCAAACTGTACCTGGCTCACCTTTAAAATGGGCCTTAGAGAATACCCGATGCAGGTTAGGTTCTCAGCTGGTGCTTTACGCTGCATAGCTAAGGTAAGATAAGTTGTTGGTGTAAAGATACTTATGGCAGCCGAACACTGTTGAGGAGAACCAGCAATCGGACAGGTTAGAAAATTCAAATGCTATTGTTCTCAGACAATACCGTAGTATGTACTACGGTACCAAGGGTGACCAGATTGTGCCTGTATGATCAACTGAACTCTGAAGTTAGATTTTTTTGTAATGTCAAATTATGGTTACCATTATGTCAAGAAGATCCAAACAGACAAATCATAAGTGTAGTTCTTATTACTCTTTTTGTAGATAGCCCCCACAATTTGAGGAATGGATATGCAGATTGCAATGAAACAAAAGTAGTAGCAGGGCCAGTGCAGTGCATTAAACATGTGCAATTTGTTTTGGAAAGAATTGTTATTCGGACAAGTTTTCGGAAATTCAGATGCATACGAACTTCCGCATGACAGAAATAACAAATGCAAACGAATACGAATTTCCAATAACAAAAATTTCGGATGCAATACGAATTTCATTCCCGAATTAAGTTTTATTGTGTTAAAAGCATCTTGGACCGGGCGCATGCACAGTTCAGATTTTCGGCCGGGAGACGAGGAGAGACACAAGGTAAGTCTATGGACGCGTGCACCCGCATGCTGACACCGTGGGACAGGAAGTACCAGCAAGAACAGAGGAGTCAGCGCTGGATCGGAGACCCGCAGCAGCACTGGAGGGACAGATAAAAACGACAGGAAAGAAGAAGATCGGATTAAGAAACATCATTTAAAGTAAGTGCTTTAATAAACATTGGGGGGAGGGAAAAAATATTTTTGACTTTAATGTCACTTTAAGTATCAACTTTAAAAAAAAAATCGTAGTACGCAGCAAAGTGACATTAGACAAAAGTAAAAAAAATTACTTTTTTTTTTTTTACAGTAAGCAGAAGAAGAAAAAAAGTGTGAGTTCCCTCCAATTGATACCAGACCCTTTAGATTTGGTAGGAATCCCCCAAGTTAAAAAAAAAGTGTGTGGGTTTCCCCCCAAAATTCATATCAGGCCCTTTAGGTCTGGGTGAAAAATTCCTACCAGAGCCTTGATCCGAGCCCAGGCCCAGCAGGGCAGGAAAGGGAGTTAAGCACCCCTCCCTCCCTGCACCAGACCAGGCCACGTGCCCTCAGCATAGGGAGGGTGTCCCCATGCTGATGAGGGCAAGGACCTCTTCCCTACAACACTCGCCCTGTGGGGGTCTGCGGGCAGGGAGCTTATTTGCATCGGGGTACTCCTTTAATTAAGGGGGGCCCAGATGCTGCTGCCCCCCCCTTTTGAATGAGTAGGGGGGACTATTTAATTGTATTTCATTTTACCCCGATGCAAATAAGCCCCTTGCCCGCAGATCCCCGCAACCACCTGGCCAGGGTTATGGGGAAGAGGCCCTTGTGGCAATAGGCATGGGGACACCATCCCAATGCCGAGGGTATGTGGCCTGGTATGGCGAAGGGATGGGAGGTGCTCCCCTTTCCTATCCTGCTGGGCCTGGGCTCGGATCACAGGTCTGGTAAGAATTTTTTGGGGGTGGGGTTCCCCCCTAAAATGTCTACCAGACCTAAAGGGCCGGGTACGAAAGTCAATGCGTTTCGGGAAACAGATTTGGACATTTGGGGGGGAACCTCATGCCATTTTTTTTTTCTGCGGACTTTGATTTTTTCCCCCCTTTGGTCTAATGTCACTTTCCTGCAACGAAAATGCATTTGTAACGAGAATTCCTACATACTACCGCTAACGAAATTAACTAAAATTCGGATTTCGCACAAATCCGATTCCCGAAACGAATTGACTTTCGATCCCGCATCCCGAAAAACGAAATAACGAAAAATGCGAATGAAAACGGAGTGAAATTAATTTTTTGACGGCGCATATGTCTACAGAGCATCATGGCTTAGCAGAAAATTGCGGAAATTGCAAATCTCGAACCTGCAGGATTCGCCTCAAAGCCATGATAGAGACAAACCTAAACCTCATCCTTAATTGTGAGATGTTGGAAGGTATGGTAATATGGATACTCACATTCTGAGATTGACTGTGCTGTTTCCATAAATGTTAAATGCAATTTCAATTCAGTTTCTACAATACTACTATACACTGGCCTCTTCTAGATAAGGATTAAAGGTCATTTTTATTCTTGTTATATATGCATTTCATGACCTTCAATGAAGATCCTTTTTCAGCCACTCTCTAATAGGAGGTGACAACTGTCTCCTAACTGTGCTTGTGTGTTGTCACCCTGTCACATGTACCCTGGTACAGACTACAAGCTTGAATGCCCAAATGCACTGCTCAGGCATAGTACAGTGTTGTCACTATCAAGAAGCCAATCCAGAGCAATGATGTGTAACGCTAAAGCAAGGAGGAAGTGTAGAGTGGAAGTGGCTGAAAAAGGCTGGGGGTGATCATTAGCACTGAGATGCAAATTTAGGATCCAAAAAAAGGTGAAAACACATTTCTATGAACTAAACAAGCAACTGTTCACAACACACAGTGCTTTAGCAAACTATAAGTGTCATCCAGTCAGAGCTTACATCTCTTTTAAAGGGGTTTCTAGTTTATCTAAAAGCGGAAGATGGATTAGACAGAGTGTCCTTTGTGGGGCAGATTAGCTGAGTCAGAGTGTGAAGAACTGTAGATAGTTATTCTGTATATGATAATGTATATAAAGCCTGCTCTGAACTGGATGGGATACAATCATAACAGAACATACTCTTATTCAGAATCTGCATTCTCAGGTATTACATAGCACTGCACCTACCTACTGGAAGACTAAGAATGAGGAGGCAAAGCAACCGCCAAATCCCATTTCTAACTGAAGAAACAAAAGGGTTGCCACTTGCCTTCAGACACAAAAGTCTGTGACTATCTAAAGCAAATTGATTTTGTGATATCCTTAAAACGGCACGCCCAGTTTCTTCCTCTTCTAACTGGTAAAGTAATAATTAAATATGACTCACATTTTCTGAGAGAGAACTGAGCAATATTGTTAGTAACTATCTCCTGGCAAAACATGCCAGCTAGTACTGTATGCATGCACTGTATGCTGTGCCTACAATGTCACTGATGAATGAAGAATATAAATTCATATTTACTGTGCAGACAATGAGGCGGCATTGACCTGCTGTATGTTTAAAGCTTGAATGAAACCAGGGCTAGGATCTCTAAGCAAGTATTTTAGTACAGGGCAAGGTTTTACCATTTGTAGATTTGCAATCCACTAAACCTGGCTCATGTGCTACATCAGAATTATGCTGCTCCCAAACTACAAATAGTTTAGGCCTTGTTCACACCAAGCGCGTTCCAGGAGCAGAGCAGAGCGGTTACAGACCGGACCAAAACTGCGTCCAATGTATTCCAATGGTATTTTGGGCTCTAGTTCACACCGCAGCGTTCAGTTCCAGAGCATGTAAACAAACTGCAGCAAACCCTATTTTACCTGCTCTGGAACGCTCTGGAACGCATGCAAACGCATCAAAAATGCATGCAAATGCCATGGAACGCACTAAAAGACCATTTTAAACTAAAATAAAAGGTTTTTTTTTTTAACCAAAAACGGCCCGGAACGCCTCAAAAACGCAGCAAAAAACGCGATATAACACACTGCACTGCGTGTGCAGAAACTCATGCAGATCTGGTCTGCATTTGGTGTGAACAAGCCCTTACTGTTGAAACTGTTTGGTGTAACAGCATTCATATTTCCTCTTTCCTAAGGGCTTGTTCACACATTGTCCGCGCCAGATCTGGATCAGGTTTGCAAACGCGGTGCAATGTGTTCCGGTGCAATTTCGCATTGTAACAGAGGGACGCCATTCACACTACCACCTTGCAGTGGGAAACACGGTGAATCCTGCTGTGCCTGTAGAACCAAATGAAATGTCACTTAAAACGTTTAAATAAAGTTCTAAAAAAAAAATGTCCACAGTGCGATGTGTCGGGATCGGCGCATTGGCACTGTGCTGGGCGCCGCACACCAGACATTGTGCAAATGTGTGCAGCAGCTGGTGTGAATGGACCCTTAAAGGTTTTTAAGCTATTTAAAAATATTTTTTTCTTTTTTTAAGTTTAGAATGGGCTTTTAGGCCGCGTTCCAGGAGCAGAGCAGAGCAGTTACAGACTGGAGCAAAACTGCGTCCAATGTATTCCAATTGTATTTTCAGCTCCAGTTCACATTGCAGCGTTCAGTTCCAGAGCAGGTAAAAAAACTGCAGCAGGCCCTATTTTACCTGCTCTGAAACGCATCAAAAACGCATGCAAATGCCCTGGAACGCACTGAAAGCTCATTTTAAACTAAAAAAAAAATATATTTTTTATCCAAAATTGTCCCGGAACGCATCAAAAACGCGGCAAAAACCCCACTGCACTGCGTGTGCAGAAACGCATGCAGATCTGCTCTGCATTTAGTGTGAACAAGGCCTTAGTGCGTTCCAGGGCGTTTGCATGCGTTTTTGACGCGTTCCAGAAACGGTAAAATAGGGCTTGCTGCAGTTTTTTTACATGGTCTGGAACTGAATGCTGCGGTGTGAACTAGAGCCCAAAATACCATTGGAATACATTGGACGCAGTTTTGATCCGGTCTGTAACTGCTCTGCACCTGCTCCGTGCTTGGTGTTAACAAGGCCTCACTGGCTCATGGTACTGGCTTCTCTCTCGCTGTGTGAGTGTATGAGTAGGAGATTTTGGGAAGTGAATATAAATACATAATTGCTATAAATCGTACTGACAATAACATAAAAGGTTCTTTTTCATTTTCTTCACATTTCTCTTTTTTAAATATGTTTATACATTTTGAAATAAAACCATAAATGGATGAAATGCCCCCCTTGTATTATTTGCCTGCAGTTCCGCTTTAAAGTAAATGTATCATTTTTATTATACAGTCTGCACACTGCTTTACAAAAATGGGGAGACTGTACAGTTACATTACAATAATACAATTCCATACATGAGCTTCAGAAGAGCCGTGCAATTTACAAGGAGGGGCGTGTGATACAGAAGGTAAAAACTGTGAGGGGTGAGCTGAATGAAGGAGTAGATAAGGAATCAGGGCCGAAACTAGAGGGGGGCATCTCCTGCTCTGCTGTGATCTTTCATCTGCCCCCTGAGATCCTCCATCTGTCCTGCTGCGATTTTCCATCTACCCCGCTGAGATCTTCCATCTGTCCTGCTGTTATCTTCCATATGCCTTTTGCGATCTGCCATCTGCCCTGCTGCTATCTTCCATCTTCCCCCCTGAGATCCTCCATCTACTCTGTTGCAATCCTCCATCTGTCCTGCTGCGATCTTCCATCTGCCTCCCTGAGATCCTTCATCTACTCTGTTGCGATCCTCCATCTGTCCTGCTGCGATCTTCCATCTGCCTCCCTGAGATCCTTCATCTGCTCTGTTGCGATCCTCCATCTGTCCTGCTGCGATCTTCCATCTGCCTCCCTGAGATCCTTCATCTGTCCTGCTGTGATCTTCCATCTGCCCCCCTGAGATCCTCCATCTTCCCTGCTGTGATCTTCCGTCTCCTGCTGCGATCTTCCATCTGCCTCCCTGAGATCCTTCATCTGTCCTGCTGTGATCTTCCATCTGCCCCCCTGAGATCCTCCATCTACTCTGTTGCAATCCTCCATCTGTCCTGCTGCGATCTTCCATCTGCCTCCCTGAGATCCTTCATCTGTCCTGCTGTGATCTTCCATCTGCCCCCCTGAGATCCTCCATCTTCCCTGCTGTGATCTTCCGTCTGCCCCCCTGAGATCCTCCACATGCCCTGCTGCGATCTTCCATCTGCCCCCCTGAGATCCTCCATCTGCCCTGCTCTGACCTTCCATCTGCCCTGCTGCAATGTTCCATTAGTCCTACTGTGATCTTCCATCTCCCCCTGCTGGGAACCTCCATCTGTTCTGCTGCAATCTTCCATCTGCCACTTCTGCTATCCTCCATCTGCCCCTCCCATTATCTTCCATCTTCCCTTCTGAGATCCTCCATCTGCCACTGCTTCAATCTTCCAACATTCCTGCTGTAATCTTCCATCTGCCCCTGCTGCAATCTGCCATCAGTTCTGCTGCGATGCTCCATCTGTCCTGCTGAGATCCTCTCTCTGCCCCTGCTGAGATTCTCCATCTGTCCTGCTGAGATCCTCTCTCTGCCCCTGCTGCGATCTTCCATCTGCCCCTGCTACGATCTACCATTTGTCCCTGCCGCAATCCTCCATCTGCCCGTGCTGAGATCCTCCATCTGCCCGTGCTGAGGCCCTCTGAATCTGTGCCCGCTGGGACCCTCCGCATCTGACCCTGCTGAGGCCCTCCCTTTGAGGCATCAAGCCGAAAGCCCAGAGCAGAGCGGCAGCACAAAATATGTAGCAAATTCATATACTATTCTGCATTGCTGTATAATGTTTTCCTGGGTTTGTAGTCCTCTATAGCTGATGGTATTCTGCATTGCTGTACGATGTATTGCCGAGATTTGTAGTCCTCTATAGCTGGTAGTATTTGGCATTGCTGTTTAATATATTACTGGGATTTATAGTCCTCCTTAGCCAGTGGTATTCTGCATTGCTGTATAATGGATTGCTGGCACGTGCAGTCCATCTGCAGCTTGGAGTTAGCGGCAGAACTACCAGGATCACAGCAGTTGCAGCTGAGACCGGGCCCTGGCACTTCAACACTGTCTTAAAATCATTAGTCTGCATTGTTTTAGAAAAACTGTCACATGGCACTTGGCACAAAAAAGTGTCGGTAATTGGTTTCGGCAAATACTTAGGAAAAGTATCAGAACTCATATTGACTTGTTTGACTGTGGGGGGACATTAGAGTGTAAGCTCCTCTGCTGCAGAGACTGTTGTGACTGGTTCAGTGTTTTTTGTACTGCACTGTGTTATATGCCAGAGCTATAGTTCCTTAGGTGCTCCACTGTGACTAATTTGTTTAGCAGAGCATACGGCATGTCCCCCGGCAGATGATAATACACAGCACACACTCGCAGGGAGACTATAGAAGTGAGCCCAGAAGCAGATCTTTAATTAAGAAAGCAGAACTGGAGAATAAGGCGATTTGAGGGCCCTGGAACAAACTGGAACACAACCTGGCTGGCTCACGTTGTTTTTGGGCGGGAGGGGGGCGTGGTGGTGCATTGAACTCAATGGCACCGCGGCCACGCCCCCAACCGTGGTGTGATCACCGGCACCCGAACACGTGGCAGATTAGTGCCTGCGTTCCGGTCCAGTGCGATCTGCAAAAAATGCTGCATGCACTATTTTTTGCTGAGCGCACTGGACCGGAACACAGGCACTAATGTGCCACGCGTTCGGGAGCCGGCGATTCCACTGCGGGCGTGGGGCGTGAGTTCAATGCACTGCCACGCCCCCTCCTGCCCCAAAACAAAGTGAGCCTGCCTGGTTGCGTTCCAGTGCGCTCCAGAGGCCGAACACACTGGAAAGCACTCTTGACGGTGTGACCGGGCCCTGAAGCCTCACCTCTGCGGTGGATCAGGAGGGGCACCGCCATTACGAAAAAAGAAGACAGCCCAGAAGTGTGGGGACAGGGGTTTGGGGAGCAACTTTGAGTCTTCACCCTTTGTGACGGAATGTCTAGCTTCACCACTAGGAGGAGTGATGCCGCCCTCGGCAAATGGTGGTGGAGTGACGGCGCCTTCTGCAAGTGGCGGTGGATTGACGCCGCATTCTGCAAGGGGTGGTGGAGTGACGCCACACTCTGTAGGTGGTGGTGGAGTGACGCCACACTCTGTAGGTGGTGGTGGAGTGACGCCACCCTCTGCAGGTGGTGGTGAAGTGACGCCTCCCTTTGTAAAAGAAGACAGCCCAGAAGTGTGGGGACAGGGGTTTGGGGAGCAACTTTGAGTCTTCACCCTTTGTGACGGAATGTCTAGCTTCACCACTAGGAGGAGTGATGCCGCCCTCGGCAAATGGTGGTGGAGTGACGGCGCCTTCTGCAAGTGGCGGTGGATTGACGCCGCATTCTGCAAGGGGTGGTGGAGTGACGCCACACTCTGTAGGTGGTGGTGGAGTGACGCCACACTCTGTAGGTGGTGGTGGAGTGACGCCACCCTCTGCAGGTGGTGGTGAAGTGACGCCTCCCTTTGCAGGTGGTGGTGAAGTGACGCCTCCCTTTGCAGGTGGTGGTACAGTGATGCTGCCCTCTGTAGGCTGTGCACCTGCTTGCCCTGCTCTGCATCCCTCCCAACTCCTGGCAATCAATGATGTCACTGGTTGCCAGGAGCCTGACAGGACAGCGGCCAGAGCATTTCAGGTTGCCAATAAATGGGCTGGGAGATTGGTATGGCCCTTACACTCTCTTAGCAACCTGGGAGGCTCTGGCTGGAAAGGGACGGCAGGCACACTGCAAACATGCCATGCCCATGCCGCTCTACCTGCCCTTCCCCCACGTGACCCAAAGAGATGCCGCCTGGAGCAACACCCTCAGGCTGCTTTAATAAAGGGATGGTCATTACAATAAAGAAAAAGAAAACATAACTCAAACCACAACATAAATAGGTTCATTAAAAACAAGTACAGAACCCACAGACAATAGAAATAACCTCCAACACTCTTCAAAGGGCAACAGGGGAACACATTTGTGAATACATAGTCATGAAAGCTCAGACAGGGCCAGATGTCATCCTTTCTGTGGATTGGTGACCAAAACTGGATCGCATACTCCAGATGAGGCCGAACCAATGATCTATAAAGTGGCAAAATTGTAGATTTGTCTCTACAGTACATTCCCTTTTTAATGCATGACAGTACTCTGCTAGCTTTGCTTGCCCCAGCCTGGCATTGTGTGCTGTTATTCAATCTGTAGTCCACTATGACCCCCAAATCTGTTTCCATTTCTGACTTCCCTAGTGGAGTATCCAATAATGTGTATTCCGCTTGCCTGTTTTTAACACCAAAATGCATTTTCAGCATTAAACCTCATCAGCCATATAGTTGCCCACTCCCCTATTTTATCCAGGTCCTCTTGTAATGTTATAAGTGGGGAGTCAAGGGCTTAGTTAAAAGGTGTGGTGAGAAGAGGCAGAAATTGTTTGTAGTAGGAGAGAGAGAAGCCATTTGGGCCTGGCGCCTTGCTGGGTTGGGTCAGTTTAAATGCGATCTCCAACTCCAAAGGTGTAATGGGTTCTTCCATAAGAGGCCTGGCATGAAGGTCTTAGGAGGGGAGATCAGACTGCCTCATGTATTCTCGTATACGCCATGGAGCCCATTCACACAGTGGGGCCTAAAGAAGAGCTGTCCCAGGGAAGATTATAGAGGTCCGTGTAGTAGTCACTAAATGCTGCCACAATGTCAGAGGGCAGCGAGTGCTTGATACCTACCACAGAGGAAATTACTGGGACGTATGTCTTGGCCTGATAATGAGGAAGAACCCTAGCCATGGACTTGCCACATGTTCCCATATTCGTAAAATGAATGTCTACACTTGACAAGATTACCTTTGACCCTAGTCAGGCACCGGGATTTTAGCTGATCTAGAGGTATTGAGAGGTATTGCAATAAAGGCTGGGTGTATTTCCCTGTACCTACTCCAAACCAATGTACTGGTACTCCCTAACCCATCCAAGCCCATGACTAACAAGACTAATGACCCAGTGAGTGTGCTACTAAAAAAGATCTGTGTAAGCTGTACTCTGTCCGTGACTAATGGGCACATCCATTGTATTTCCATTAGCTATCTAACAACAGGGATTTCACTGGCGCACCAATGACTGGCATTATGTATGCTTTGAAACTCTCACATTTCCAGGTGTGCTTCCAGTTATTTTTCTGTGGGAACTCTTCTGCCTTTAGTGTCCTCACTATTAATTACCCCTCCAAATCCCAGTTTATCAATGTATTCTACAAGATCAGTCTCATTTGATAAGACAGCCAAGAGCTGTGATTTTGTGCAAACGGCAGTGTGAAATATTGATCATGTTTGCACATTTTGGTAAACTCACCTTTTTCATGCCTTTTAAAGTGATCGTGTTGTCATGATTACATAGAAAATAACACTACTCTATTTTATTTTATTGGTTAGAACACTTACAGAAGTCTGGAAGGTGCTGGGAAAAACACTTACAAATGTGTTTCATTTACACTGTGGAACACAACTCTCTTGAGACGCTATCCAAGGATCAGACACTGTCTTGTCTCTTCATATGATCCCCAATCTTCTCAGCTCTGAACAAACTTTCCTATCCTTACCATACTTTCTAAAACCACCTTCACCTCAATTGTTTACATTTTCTTGTTTCTTATTGTAGATGATAAGGTACAGGTGAAACTCGAATAATTAGAATATCGTGCAAAGTTCATTTATTTCACTAATGCAACTTAAAAGGTGAAACTAATATATGAGATAGACTCATTACATGCAAAGCAAGATAATTCAAGTCGTGATTTGTCATAATTGTGATGATTATGGCTTACAGCTCATGAAAACCCCAAGAACCCCAAATCCACAACCTCAAAAAAGTAGATTATTACATGCAATCAATAAAACAAGGATTGTAAATAGAACAATATCAGACCTCTGAAAAGTACAAGCATGCATATGTACTCAGTACTTGGTTTGGGCACCTTTTGCAGCACTTACAGCAATTACTTTTGCACGATATTCTAATTATTCGAGTTTCACCTGTATTTGCTTTGATTCGTAGAGAGATATAAAACCCAATGCATATATATAAAAAATATATCAAAATGTATTGGACATACAAATATTAAATAAATAAAATAAAAATGGATCCAGTTAATGCAACATACAGTAATTATTCGAGTTTCACCTGTACAATGCTATCCGAGAAGTTTGAGTTTGCATATGCCCAATCTCAGAGCAAATGCTTATATTTGAACAGTCATGATTCCAAAACTTTCATAGATACAATATCCAAATAAATATCTGACATGATTCTAGGGAATATTCCTACTGAGACAGGGACAGAGGCCCCAGAGTGCAGAGAACTCAGGAAGCACCGGGTAAAGGCACAGCTACATGTTGTGAGGCAGCTGAAATAAATGTCGACTCCAAGTTATATATTTCACCCTAATCTTGCTCATTAAAACTGTCCCTGGCCAATTGTTACACTGCTTTATCATGTGTGGTTTCTGAATTTGTGAAGATACCCCTCTGCGCCTTGCGTCTTTACATTTCAGCCTATTTTCTCTTTTAAAATCTGTCCTGCTATTTGCCAAAGTTTACACTGCTGTATCATCTGCTGTCTAATAATTCTTAATGAGAGTTTGACAGAAATTGACCAACGTCAGGAACGCTTTACATCAGACAAAATAGAGGCAGCCTCATTGAACCACTGGCTGGCCAATTTTATCAGCCAGTCAAAACAGGCCTATTAAGACCTGCCTGAATTTAGTTTTTTAACTTACTGTGCTGTTACTGTATTGCTGTATGTAAGCCAAAGTAATTGTAAAAGAAAAACCCAAAACATTGCACAGCCGAATATGCTCTGCTAGAGTACATTGTCACTGAGGCTGTCTGTGAAAATCATACTGTTCGGTAACAACACATTTAAGGCATCCCCCAAGCCTGTAATCTAAAGGATTTGTGTGTTTTCTTCATGTCACCATCAAAGCCTCATGAAAAAGGACCCTTTCCTAGCTGTACAGTACTAAAATTTTGCAATTGGTGCATCTCCCCTATGACAGTGTCTAGCTTTTCACATTTTTTTTTTTACAATAGCCCTAAAATGACAAGAATTTGGGTCCGTAAATAAAAGTCCTTTTTATGAGTACCATAGGCATAAACAAGCATTTAACTCTTGCAGTGCAGGGTGAACCACACCGGAAGGGAGGACTTTTCCTTTCCCCAGCTTGCGTGGGTACATTGTTCCTTCAAACACAAGTTTGTGCAACCGTGCATTTTAATTTAATTGTCACCAGACTGTTTTTTTAAATAAAGTTATTATACTGTATTTCTTTCAAAGGTTATATGACAAATTTGCCTTAAGTTTAAAAAGGTTTTATATTCAATATAAACTGGAGGTTAAGAAACACTTTCTGTGAGTACTCTGTGAGTACTCTTCTAACTTTCCTAACAGTGTAAAAACATAAAGAAAAACCCTTGCAGACATATTGAGCCTGCTATTGCTTACTTCTTTTTAAAATGCTAATTCCCTCTCTGTCATCCTGATACATTGGCTCCTGAATTTTGCATCAGCAGCCCAAAACCAGTTCTGGATTAGCTGTTCTGACTTCACTCTGACCCATCTTGCTGCATGCCGGTTCCACATTATTGATAAAGCCAGAGACAGCCAGGTGACTGGCATTTTCAAAAGGTAAACAGCAATGGTATAGTTGAGGGTACATTTACACATGACTGCATGTTAAAATGCTCCTTTTTAGCATGCAGGTTGGTGTCCATCCTGTGCCTGCGGTGGGGGGTCCAAACTTAATTGAATTGTCAAAGTGACATTTTCTTCTTATCTATCTACGGTGCACTGCCATCAGATGAGCTCTGGTGTGTTGTTGATAAATGCAGCACATCTGCATTTTTCCCACAAAGGACTGCAAACTACCTGAAGTCTGCATTGCAGTGTTTCTATGTGTCCATGCAGTGAACCAGTGTGGAAAAGCGCCTGTCACCACCCATAGTGTGAACGTACCCTAAAAACGACATCTTGCTTCTTTTTTCCTTCTAGCAAACAAACAGCAGATTGCTGAATTGCAAGTTTATTACTCTCTGACTTCTCTGCCCCTACAATAAAGAAATACATCCTACGCTATGTTGTTTTCCCTATTCAAATACAGCCAAACTCTATCCAATGTCATCCTTTTAAGTTTTTGCAAAGCAATTGGAGTCTGGAGCTATGGATGAGTTAAATCCTCAGGGCTGACTGTGTTACTAAGAATCGCTGTGACACATAGTAGTAATCCGCACGTCAGGTATGATGGTAATCAATATACAGTACAGACTGTCAGTCTTGGTGGTGCTTTAGTGGATGATGTCAGTATGAAAGGCAGCCAATCAGGGCTCAGGTTATATATAGCTCATATATAAATGACTGCTGCGGCTCCAGTGTGTCATTGCAGGTAAAGCTGTGCTGGGCTGTGTACATTCCTACCTGCAGTGAGAGGGCAAGGCTCCAACCTTCTTACAGGACAGGGGAAGAATGTTCTTAAGAAACACTTGCTCACTAGTGACGTCCTATGTTTTATAGGCACTTAATAAAAACAATAAACGCAAAACAAATAACGAAACTCGCTGGATAGTGGAACAGTTTTAACACTGTAGACTTTCTGTAATGTTAACTATGAACTGATATTACTGTTCTATGTGATATTAACAAGAGCTGGAACTGGAAACTATCTGCAACAGACATAGCCCAGGAAAGAGATGCCAAACTGCACCCCTACCCTCCTCCAGGTGGAGCAGGGTGTGGAGAGAATTGCAGCGTGTGCCAAAACATAAACGTTAGTGGTGAAACTGTAAGGAAATAATGCCCATGTGTGGTAGTGTCACTGGAAGGAAATAATGCCCCTGTGTGGTAGTGTCAGTGGAAGAAAAAAATGCCCCTGCATCAGTGGTATCACTGGAAGGAAAATATACCCTGCGTTGGTGGTGTCACTGGAAGGTAAAACTGACCTTGTGTCGGTTGTGTCACTGGAAGGAAAAAATGCTCTGCACTGTGGGATGCATTTAACTAAGGGGCCCTGTGTGGACCTTAGGGAGGAAAAGGAGCTGAGAGGCTCTGAGGGAGGTAGGGGGCTGTGGGCTTTGAGGGGGAGAGGGGAGCTCTGCAACTGAGTTGCTTCCCCTACCCTCTGTATACATTTCTGACAGACTTCCTTCTCAGCATGGCACCCGCCTGGAAAAGAAGGCAGCTTCTTCTTCTTCCCCTCTCTAGTCGTGATATTTCACATGACAAAGGGAGATACTAGGAAGAGAGCAGTCTTCCATCCAGGGGCGTCCCGAGGCTGGGTGACACCCGGAGAGGTAACCGAGTGTCACCCCGCCGAGACGTCACTGCACATGCACGATGACGTCATCGCGCACGCGCGGCAGTATTCTGATACCTGCCGGCGGCCATCTTGGTGATGGACGCCGGCAGAGAGAGGAGGGGACAGTTACCCCGCGGAATAAGGTATGCCGCCGGGTCCCCTCCTCTCTCCTGATACTGTCGGGCGTTCGGTTCATGACCGAGCGCCCGACTTTTCAGAGGGGGGTGACACCAAAATGACTGTGAGTCATTTTGGTGTCACCCCTCCAATGGTGTCACCCAGGTGCGGGCCGCACCCCCGCACCCCCCTTGTGACG
This sequence comes from Nanorana parkeri, assembly GCF_000935625.1. Taxonomy (NCBI): domain Eukaryota; kingdom Metazoa; phylum Chordata; class Amphibia; order Anura; family Dicroglossidae; genus Nanorana; species Nanorana parkeri. The sequence goes on along the minus strand of NW_017307018.1, from coordinate 462,006 downwards.
CCACTGCTTCCATCACTCCCCGGCGGCTGCCTGTACTGAGGAAGAGGTCTGTTCTCAGCAGGTGCTCTGTCTTCCTGCTCTCTTCTGCTTACAGTAGGCTGCTGTTAGAGGTAGGAGAGAGCAGAATCCTCCCTACTGCAGCTATCCTTGCCTATGCTCTACGCTGCATTCTCCAGTTGTTTTAATGACAGGACGATGGCAGTTTCACTCCTGCCACTCAGACAGCTGGATAACAGAGTGCATAGTACACAGAGCACCAGGATCAGGAGTTCGTAACGCACAGAGTACAGGGGTCAGGAGTATGTGATGTACAGATTGCAGGGGTCAGGATTATGTAAGGTACAGAATGCTGGGGTCAGTAGTATGTATTGTATAGAGTGTATGTGTCACTAGTGTGTAATGGAGAAGGCAGGGGTCAGAATTGTGTAGTGCATGGAGAGCAGAGGGCAGCAGTGTGTAGTGCATGGAGAGCAGAGGGCAGCAGTGTGTAGTGCACGGAGGGCAGGGGTCAGGAATATGTGATGCATGGAATGCAGTGGTGCGCAATGCACAGCCCAGCATACAATACATAAACCATCTGCTCCCCACCATCAGTATACATTCTCCCTTCCTCTGAATACATCTCTTTCCCCCAGTACACATATGTCCCCCCAGTACACATCTCTCCCTCCTCCTCTAAGACATATCTGCCCCCCCTGTACACATCTCTGCCCCTTCCCCAGAGTACACATGTCTCCTCTTTCATAGTACACATGTCTTCGCCTTTCCTTCCATATCCAGTTCAGAATAAGAAAACGCCCTCCCTTTGGCTGTGCCACATCAGACATAAGAGCTGAGGAGGAGCCAGCCTGCTGTGGTACGTGAGTTTTGACAGTGGGAGACACGAGATCTACAGGCTGCTGCACTGCAAATGGCACTGCAGTACTGAAACATTGAGATCTACAACAATTGCAGGCAATTGTGGCATTGGGACCCAGGGCACCTGTGTGAGAGATGTGGGGTATGTGCCCCAGGTGCCCGGCCCTAGCAACGCCCGTGTTAGGAAATGTGTATGGTAACCTGCAAGAGAGGACTGATCTAGAGGGTCAACAGGGGTCCCCCCTGGACCAGTATTAATAAGGGTATGTTGATTTTATATAGTATGCTCAGACACTTGAAATGCCATAGTTTAACTGATCTGCACATAGAAATGTTCTCACCGCCATTCACAGATCTCCTATTACTATTATCCCTCAATGTATCGAGTTCTATCAAAGGAGAAGAAAGCAGTTAAATGACAGAATCTCCTCCTCTGTTCACAAAACTAGATGCATTGTGGGATCCAGAGCTGTCCCTATGATGAGGCATCTCATTGGGTCATGTCAGGGGGCGGCAGGTGTACCTACCACCCCCTTTCCGGCCAGAGGGTCCCAGGTTGCCAAGCTCCTAGCAATCTGTGATGGTTTGGTTGGTGTCCCACCCAGCTCCTGGCAACCAGTGACATCAGTGAGCTGGGCGGGATGCCTGGTACCATGCACCCCCAAGCCCTGTATTGTGTGCCCCCACCTCACGCACATGGTGAAAAGTGTGGGAACGCCCCTGGTGAGATCATACTAATAGGAGATATGTGAATGGCAGAGAGAGTTGAGGGGGTCAGGCTAACGGCGCACATTTTCACAGTAGCTGCTCACAGACTCCTCTCAATACAGCCTCTCACATTGCAAACCTGAAGCCATCAAGGAATGGTTGAAAGAGAAGAAATGGAGGCTTGTGAACTAGCCTAGTCAAACCCCTGATTTAAAACCCATTGCTATGTTAGGGGATTTGAAACGGGCATTTCAAACAAGAATTTCCACAATCCTTTTGCAGCCGAGAGTGCACTCACTTTTTCCACAGTACAATATTAAATCTATTGATGTTTTTGTTGAATACATGATTGTGTTTCATTCCAATATATCACCTTTACCATTAGTCACTATTTAAATAAAGATGCAATGTTCAAATATGTTGAAAAAGTCATTTCCAGTTTCCATGGGGTGTACTTTATTCTTCTAATTACTGTAAATCCGCTATATATATTGTGATTTTGCTCTAATTATTATTATTATTATTACATAGTATTTATATAGCGCCAACAGTTTGCGCAGCGCTTTACAATATTCATCCCAATGGTGTTCTATCGGGTTAAGGTCAGGGCAGTCAAGTTCCTCCACCCCAAACTCGCTCATCCATGTCTTTAGGAACACTGCTTTGTGCACTGGTGCGCAGTCATGTTGGAACAGAAAGGGACCATCCCCAAACTGTTCCCACAAAGTTGGGAGCATGAAATTGTCCAAAATGTCTTAGTATGCTGATGACTTAATAGTTCCCTTCACTGGAACTAAGGCCAAGCCCAAACCGTGAAAAACAACCCCACACCATAATCCCCCCTCCACCAAACTTTACACTTGGCACAATGCAGTCAGGCAAGTACCGTACTCCTGGGAATCAGACACGTCTATTGGATTGCCAGACAGACAAGTGTGATTCATCACTCCAGAGAACACGTCTCCACTTCTCTAGAGTCCAGTGGTGGCGTAGTTTAGCACACTGCATCCGACGCTTTGCATTGCATTTGGTGATGTAAGGCTTGGATGCAGCTGGTCGTCCATGGAAACCCATTCCATGTCCACAGCCTGCAGAGAAAAGCCTGTCCCCAGCAGAGAATGACCCTTGATCTGTGTGTGATCTCTGTGCAGAGGTTTAACAGTTCCCCTACTTTGTCAGACCTACTGTATTGGTCTGCAATCAGCAAAACTCATGCTCCCTAATGATTGGAAAATTCTAGCTCTGACTCAGCAGGTGACGTTGTAATACCTATGCAGAGAGACCACTGCTTCCACACAGAAAGGATCCTTTTCTGCAGAAAGCTGGCAGGGGATAGGGTTTTCTACTGTGGCTGCTCTGTAAAGAAAAATAACTATTATGGCTCAATCACACCTATGGATTGCAGTAATGATCATTACTGCAATACATGTAAATGCATAATTTATTCATTAATGCTTTGCCATTTATTTTCAACAGCACCTTAAATCAGTAAGGGGAACACACTTGTGTTTAGCACACTGCAATGCACGGCACTACCATGCTGAGGCACGCTGTGTTACCAAAATGGTGCAAGTCTGACTTTTGGTCCATTGAGGTGCTTTGCCAGCCAATTTGCATGAATGGGCTACCTTAAAGCAATACATGATAGCACTCAACATTATGCATGTTTGTTAAAGGCACTGCAATGATGTGAATGAAGTCTAAGACTTTGTACACCTTTAGTAATAATGCACCTCGAATGTATTTAGGCTATTTAAACTTGAAGTTCAGTAGGCTTTAATTACATATCATATACATCTGGTAGTTTCCTTTCTGATAACTTGCAATAATAACATAGCTGTTGCCTTTAAGACATTAAAAAAAAAAACCTCTGACATTTGTGGTAATCTGTGACTAATAATTGATCATGCGTAAGGAGTTTCCACACGGTATGTGGAAATTGCACATACTGTTTTCTGAATGAGTGTACCTTGAATGACTTACTTTGGATGCAGTACATTGATATCTTATGTAAACAGAGGATACTTAAAAGGTATGTCACTATGTTCTTCTATCAAATGTATATTCAAAACAAAAAATGATGTCATCCTGCGCTATCATTCTATAAATTGCACAGGACCTTTCAGTTGTAATTGATACCGCACCACTCTGACATATACTGTAAACTCCCCTGCATTACATCATGATTAGATGTGAAATGTGTGAAGAATCTCAGTATGTAACAAACTAAAGATGTCTTAGAAGGGCAATGGCAAGGGACGTGGTCTGGATATGGAGAATTGAGGCACATTTACGTGCGGCTCTCTGATTAGTCTCTCTTACTTTACAGAATCTGGTTATCTGATCACAGCTTTATTACAAATGCAGATGAAGGAGAAACCCCAAGGACCTCAGTCCACCTCCAAAACCATGTTCAGTGACTCTTGGATCCTACAATTTTAAATGGAGAGATGATGCCTACTACACTTCTGGAGTCAGATGTCCCAAATGCCACACCCCACCATGGGCAAGACATTCTGAGAGTCTCTCCCTTCCCACCAGACCCACTGTCGAACACTATAATAGCTCCTTCCCCGCTTCCTAATGAAGAAAGAAATATGATTTTCGTACTTGCCGTCAAATCTTTTTCTTGAAGCCCCTTGAGGGGCACAGGAATTTTAGAAATTTTTAAACAGTTGTGTTATACTACTCCCTGCAAGTGGTCGTAGAGGTCCGATATTGTTCTATGTACAATCCTTGTTTTATTGATTGCATGTAATAATCTACTTTTTTGAGGTTGTGGATTTGGGGTTCTTGGGGTTTTCATGAGCTGTAAGCCATAATCATCACAATTATGATAAATCACGGCTTGAATTATCTTGCTTTGCATGTAATGAGTCTCTCTCATATATTAGTTTCACCTTTTAAGTTGCATTAGTGAAATAAATGAACTTTGCACGATATTCTAATTATTCGAGTTTCACCTGTATATACACACATATATCCTAATCCATAAGCGAGGATTTTACATATTTCAAAAATACAGGGGGGAGGACCTGCGTCTCTCAATTGACTTCAATAAAAATATATTACAAGTAGTATAACAAGTAAAAATATTTTATGTTCTTTATCCTCCATTAAGGAACAGAGGAATTTTCGGATACCTTTAACAGTTGGGACGTCTAAAAGCAGTCCAACTGAGAAGTCGGCAATAGCCACTAAGAGATCCAATGGATATGGGGATCATACTACAAAGATTATCTGAAGGAATCAATGCCTGAACGAAGGATAGATGAAGAAGGGTCAAACAAATATGGAAACAGCCATGACCAAGAGGAGAGCACTTAGGCCTGGTTCACACCTGGGCGTTTTATAGCATATTGGAACGCTCTGCAAAATGCTCAAACACCGAAATCCCATTATTTCCTATGGGTATGGTTCACGCCTGGGCGTATTACAGGCCGTATGAACGCGCTACAAAACGCCCTATGCCCAAAGAAGTAGAGGAGCTTCTTTGGGGCATTTTTGTTGCGCGTTTCCATTGGGATACAGCCAGGTAGCCCTCGGAAACACGCATTTGTCGCGCATTTTTTTTACAGTGAAACGCGGTAAAAACGCGCGTCATGAAACTCGTGACAAACGCGCATATTCGATACGCCTAGGTGTGAACCCAGCCTAAGGTTCAACCTAGTGCTTCAGACCAGAAAAAGATTATCACCAATAAGGGAATTGCTACCTGAAGGAGCTTTGGGCCTTAATCAGTGCAGTGTTGGTCTAAGCAGCATCCACCATAAAACAGGTAGAGCAGCACACTACCTGAACGGGACCAAAACTAGAACAAGTAATTTGGTCAACAAAAAAGAAATGTTTACTGGGCCAATTGCCAGAGAAAAAAACAAACTCCTCAGGGGAAATTCAAACAGACATACAATAGACCACAAATGGACTGAATAAGAAAAAGTGCTTAGTTCCCCATCCATGCTTAATAGTGTGCATGGGGGAATCCCCCTGCCGGGCTATTGTATTTTTAGCGGTGAGTGTGCCGTTGCCATAATAACTAAGCTAATTTGCTGCAGTCACTGTTCAACCGAGAATGGAAAATCGACTTTTGACAAACACACATACATACATAATATTTTAAATACTAGGCTTCTATAAGTAAACTAAGGGCAAAGGTGCCCTGCTGAAATGAGTTTGAAAGCTTCTGAACCTAGGGCCATGTCATACAAGAACTTTAACTGCCTGTAATGTCATATTTCAACCCTGTCAGGAGGGAGAATCAATTATTGCTGCATGTAGGACAGGGTCAGAGTGTTTTCACGCTTTCACGCAGAGGCAAAGCAGAGATTATTAGATCAGTATGGAAATGTTACACAATCATTATATTAAAAATAATAAATGAAATGAAAGGCACCTGCTTAGATTTTCTGCTGAAGGAGAATAAGATAGACATGCATTTAAAAAACAAACAAACTATTTTATATATTAATCACTGTCCCATGTACAAGTTTGACAGGGGAAGAGTAATCACCATCTATCTGAATCTTAAGATGCTGCTGCTCAGTAAGAGAGAGGTAAGCAGAATGTTTTTGTTATAAAGGAGAAGCCAACATGTCAAAGCATTGCTCTATAGATGAATGCTTTTCTGGTTGTATTCCTTTATGTGCAGCATTAGCTAAAACTTTCTCTGCATCTTCTCAATATGGAAAGCAATGGAAATCTATCTGAGCTTCTGTCATATGGTCTCCAAGAAGATCACTAACAGGAAAAATGCTCATCTGACAGCACTCTAAGGGCTAGTTCACACCAGTCACAGTGCGTTGATTGATACCTGGAACGCACTGGATCACATTCTGGCTGGCTCACTTTGTTTTGTGAAAGGAGGGGGCGTGGCGGTGCATTGAAGTCAATGGCACAGCAGGCACGCCCTCCGGCCGCAGTGCAATCACCCGCACCGAAACATGTGGCACTTCAGTGCCTGCATTCCGTTCTGGTGCAGTCAGGAAAAATGCAGCAGGGCGATCGCACTGTGGCCGGAGGGCGTGGCTGCAGTGCCATTAACTTCAATGCACTGCTACGCCCCCCTCCCACCCCAAAACAATGCGATCCAGTGCGTTCCGGCACCAATTGGGCCAGAATACATTATGGCTGGTGTGAACTAGCCCTAAGGACTTCAGTAGATGGGCAAATTCAGAGTGCTTTCAGGTGCATTCAGCTTGCATCTGAGTTCTATCCAAGCTCTTTCATAGATATTTCTGACTTCCTTCTGTCCTCTCTTTAGGTTGCCTATAGGCTACATACAACTGGTAGTTTTGACCCACATAAGCCCATGTTCACATGCCCTAACAGGAACACTCTAATTATTTATCATATGATTATGTACAACACAAAAACAGCCCCTCTTTAACATGTCATAGTTTTATATATTATGTTTCATCTTACCTGATAGCAGTCCCTAAAGGCTGATCTACATCAGAGGCACCAATCGGGCCGGAATGCACTGGGGCTGGTGTGAACTAACCCTAAAGGCAAAAAGGATGCTCACTTTGCAATGGAATTTGCTCTTTGCAGATTCATTTTTCCTCAGTTCAGTAAATGAGGTGAAGCTCTACTGACTTCCATCACCCAATCAAGTGCAAGAAAAAAAACATTTCCTTAATTGAGTGCATTTTTGGGTATCTGTGAAGTGAAATTGACCACATTCAGCAAGCTAATGAAAAATTACCATAGAAAGTGCAAATTCCCTTGCAAAGGCCTATTTGCCTATAGTGAATCGACTCCTGAACTCTTGTATCTCCCTTTACTAAATCCTACAGAACTGTGCTTGTTGCCATCGGTAACCAGAACCATGAACTGCCCTTTCTTCGGAAACTGATAAATATAGCCCAGAGTGTTGATCAACCTATTTCAGACAAGAGAACTTTTCTAACCACTTCTTTAGCTCAATGAAACAAAGTATACTGGAAGCAATTTCAGAGATAAATGAACATTTCAATTGGTACTATTTATATTTTAAGAAGAATGTTACATACATTAGACAAACAAATACAAAGCAATTATACAGCCACAGTTGTAAGAAAAAAAACCAAAGTAATTTCCTTTGTCCTTCCACTGCTGAAATGTACATTTATTCTTCCCAAACAATCATTCAGTTTTATTTTTGCTGTTTGTTGACTGCAGAGAATATGATTGTGATGTCAACTGTTGCTCCTGCAAACAAACAAAATCATAACTGTTATTATCATCAGTTAGTGATACATTTACAATTATTATTTACTAATAAACTATGAGTAGGCAAACAACTGACTTCTAGTTTTCAGATTTGACTACTACCCTAACACAAGAGGTTAATAGATCTTAGAAGCACAAGTGGCTTAGTCACTAATCCATACAAAGCGATGCGCTCACATGTTATTCTGTAAGAAGATCTGTAAAGCCACATTTACATGCTTTCAGCCAGACAACTGCACATAACTGAACCTCAATGCTAAATGAACACCTTGTATGCCTGTATACACTAATCTCATCAAAAAAAGTCCAACAGGTCTATTTACTAAAGGGTGAAGAGTTTGGAGAAGGCAGGAGAAGTGAACAATCTAGGCAAAAATAGTTGATTTGGAAAAAAGTCTCCAATTCAGCTCACTCTCCAGTTCAGCTATGTTGTCCTAGATTGGTCACTTCTACCTTCTCCAAACTCTTCACCCTTTAATGAATAGACCCCCAAATATTTTGATGGCCTGCATGCTTTTGACTCTATGTGTGCCAAGTATATGCATGTTCTTGTGAAGATAAGCATTGTTAGAACAGGTTTGCAGAGATAATATTTCTGCCGTTATTGTAGTGATTAGGGCTGCAACAACTAATTGACATAATCAATTATAATCGATGATTGAAAAAGTTGTCAACTTTTTAAAACATCGATTAATCGGCTTCCGATTGGTTGGCCCTGTTCAGGGCTCCACACACGCTGCGCGCCACACCTCCCCCCCACCTCACGCTCGCCGCTGCCAGATCCGCCCGCCCGCATTAACGCTCCACACACCGCACCTCCTTGTGCAATGCCGAATACTACTCTCTAGAGAGGACTACAACACCTAGCAATACTACATTATACAGCGCAATGCAGAATACCACCAGCTATAGAGGACTACAAAACCCAGCAATAGTACATTATACAGCACAATGCAGTATACCGCCAGCTATTATGTACTATTGCTGGGATTTGTTGTATTCCTCTATAGCTGGCGGTATTCTGCATTGTGCTGTATAATGTACTATTGCTGGGTTTTGTAGTCCTCTATAGCCGATGCAGTTCTGCATTCATTGCTGTATAATTTTACACTTTTCATTTCACTATATTGCACACCACACTTTTTTTTTCTTTTTTACTTCCACCGCTCCCAGCTTGCTCCTGTGATGGACTACAAGCTCAATACAAACTAGTAGTCCATCACTGGAGCCATTTTTAAAAATGTATTTAATTTCTTTATTTTTTTATCCGATTAACCGATTAATCGAACTTAATAATCGGCTAACTAATCGATTTTGAAAATAATCGTTAGCTGCAGCTCTAGTAGTGATAATGTTGTTCTTGCATTGTTATGCTCAAATGGTAAATGTTCCTGTTGTATGTGTGCAAGTTGGCAAGTCAGATATAGCTTAAGAGACCGGTCTAGCAGCCTGGCCCAAGGATTAGGTGAGTAGCCCCACTGCAAGGGTAAAGTTTTTTAAATCTTGGAAACTCAGTGAGGGGAATTGATCAAAACTGGAGCAGACAAAACTGGAGCATCTTTGCATGGCAACCAATCAGCTTCAATCTTTCATTTTGAAATCTTAACTGAACAACTGAAGAGAGAAGCTGATTAGTTGCCATGGGCAACTGCTCCAGATTTTGTCTGCTCCAGTTTTGATCAATTCCCCCCATTGTGTCCCTATTCTTTCTATGGGAACAGACTCCCTTTCAAGCTATTCTCCATAGCTTGCGGTCTGCACAAAGGCCTCCTCCAAAGATTCAACTAAAGTTAATAAATATTTTTGTTTATGCTGTGTGAATGTGAACGCATAGCAAACATATAGTGGGGTTTTCTCAAATGTGACTACAAAAGTGGAACTACACTATCTATCTACTCTATCTATGCTAAATCTAGTAGGAAATATAATACAGACTCACTAGTGACACCCAAAGGCTACCATCCAACTCTAGCAAAGCAAAAAGAAAACAAAAATTTCTATTAGCAAAGCAAAAAGAAAAAAAAAAGTTCTATTAGCAAAGCAGAAAAAAAAAAAAGAGTGCTATTAACGGCTAGTATATCCAATAACTGAACTCCTTAGGGTGGTGTGCATAACTGGGATTAATACTGTTAATGACGTGGGTGGGAAAGAAATGTCAACAAACTGACTTTCACCGATAAAAGGTGACGGAAAACACTACAGAGGCAGGCATAAATGACCTAGCGAACAATGATTATTTGAGGTTATGCTAAAGTAGCTGCCTAGCCCTCTCTAAAAACAAAAAAATCCAGTATTATTTAACTGAATCTATACATTTTATTGTGGATTAACTCACAATAACTCACTGAGCTTTTGTGTTGTCAGATACAAGTGTGTGTAGTACACTACTCACTGTTCCTCTTTTTAAATGTGCTTTGAATTTAATGGAAGTATATTTGAAGTTTTGATTTATGGTGTTGTATAAGAAACACTGGCAATTATGTATGTCAGTGTCCTCAAGTACCTTTAACTGATCATGTATTGTTGGTGTATTAGTTCACAATAGTATAAAAGAACTACAGTACTTCACCAGCCAATTTAAGAAGAGAACTGGACAGCATATATCACTTGTAGTCTCCAAAGACTGGTGTGAGATACAGAACATGAGTGACTACAACTATAGTTAACACTGAATGTGAGTAAAAGAGCTTATGAACTTCGTACAAAAAGCTGATTTAGAAAAGAACTACAAACCCTGCCGTTTGTAATTGGTGTCACGAAACCTGCGAAACACTACTGCAATGAATAAGGGGGACAAATAAATGCCCATACCTTCCCGGTTTCTCCTTCTCTTATGCTTCTGATGTTGTGGATTCTTGCAACTCCACTCTTCTGGAATCATCAGTTCTTTTTCCTATGACTTCTCTTATTAATACTGGAAGAAATTGAAACGTTTTTACTTTATGAGGAAGTTGTAATTGTTACAAACAGGTAAACAGTCTATTTATCAATGCTTTCACCCAAGGTTCACACAACCTTCAGCCAAGACTCATGCATTTTTCTAATAGGATTCCAGACCTCTAAGGACCACTGTACCCGTAAGAGATATTTACGTTATAGTCGAAGTCTTGAGGGCTAAGTCACAATTTGCTTTTTTAGTTCATCTAGCAGTGAACAGATCCCGCCAAAGTTCCCATAATTAAAGCCTTGTTTTTCCTACTACGTTTATGTATTTTTATCCTATTGCAATTGTGATAATATAAAATAAACATTTCACTTCACTGGAGAGCTCTTACCATGGGAGTGCTTTACTACTTTGATTTAGAAGCTTACTACTGTCAAGAGATAGTACATATGCTCCCATCACAAAGCCCCTTCTTTAGTTAAAGTGAAAGTAAAGGGAACATTCTTATTTCCCCATAGTTGTTTAACAATGTCTTCTACCTTATAAATGATTAAATGGCCACTTTCTATTTACAATTAGTAGTTGAATCCTGGTCCAAGCACTGTAAAACATTCCTGTTCTCTTATAAGTGACACAACAAGAATGTGGATACCTTTCTGCTACTATGCTTATCCACCTATCCTATGCCACCAGATACCTGAGCTAACTGTCCTAAGAAAGATGCTAATGAATGATAAGGTTTGCTGGTGGATGAAGATGGAACCTTTCAGTGATGTTTTGGCCTAACCTCCTGTCCATGCCAAGACTTCCCTTTTGTAATGCAGCAAACCTTAAGAACAAAGCACAAAAAAAAAATGAATTACAGGGTTTTCTAGTAATGTCTACAACTTTCCTCCCCATAATATTCAGTGGATGTAGGAAGCCATAGCACCCACCAGAAAACCAAGTGATGTAGCATTACCAATCCAACCTTTCCCCATTCAGACTTTTAAAATATCAGGAAGGATATGACCACAACAATGGGGACACTCTACAGGTATTTGTGTTTATTTTGATAATAAAAATACCAGCATTAAAATAAACACATTTTTGAATAATTAAATTATAATTATATTGTAATTAAGGTGAAATTTGATTTCTACTTCAATCCACATGGAGATTGATATATCCATATACCCCCACTATTTGCAGGAAATTGCTTAGGATACAGAATCAGTACGTGTACCAGGAGCAGGGTAAAAGCAGCATTGCACGGTAAGAGAGGCATTTTTTTTGGAAAATAATTGATGTCCCTGATAGAGTGCCTCTTGTGCTCAGTATATTTATCTGCCAGAGTGCTCAGTTTGGCTAGCTTGTCTCTAAAAGAGTCCCTTTTGTGGTCAGAATATCAACAATGGTTTGCTTAGAGTATAGCGTCTGCTTAGAATTCCCCTGATTTAGTGCTCAGTATGTTCCCTTTATTCTTAACACGTGCCTGATAAAGTGTGCTTAGAATGTCCTTGGCAGAGTTCTCATTATGCTTAGCATACTTCTGGCAGAGTGCTATATGTGCTCATAATGTCCCTGGAAGTAACCCTCCCAACTAGCATGTTCCTGGAAATGTTCTTAGTTTTTACCATGTTCCTAGGAGTGCTCATTATGTCCCTGGAAAAACATTCCTTTAGCTTAGCATATTCCTACCACAGTGTTCTGCATGTCCCTGCAGAAGTGATCAGTGTGTTCACCAGAACTGTGCAAGAAAGGAGTTAATGCTCATCATGTCATTGGCAAATTCCTTATTTTTATTTCCATATCTCGGGTAGAGAACCCTATGAGATCAGAATTTCCCTGGTAGAGTATCTTTTGTGTTCAGCATGTCACTGGTAGAGTACCACATGTCTTCAGCATGTCTTTGTCAGGGTGCCAAGTACAGTCAACATTTTCTGTGCAATATGCCCTTTGTGCCCAATCAGACATGTTGGAAACTAAAGATGTTCATTCCTTCTCCTTGAGTGTGCATAGTAGCTAGTTTTTATTAGAGTGCTGCTAATATACCCTTTTCCTGCTCCTAAATACCATTTATTCCAAAGAAAAAGAGATCTAGGAACACTTACAACAGTGGTTCTATATTTGCAGCATTAAAAAAGGTTATTCAACAAACAACTGTTCCCATGAAATCAGCACGCTTTCTCAAGGTATTTGCCTAATATGCCCTTCACTCCCTCCACCTCCCCAAGGGCACATAGCAGCCATTTATTTTTGGTCTGCTAATGCACCATTTTCCTCCTTCTTCTTAAGGCCGCAAATAAGCCACTTGCTTTTCTAGTGCTGCTCTTGTGCCCTTTTCCCTCTCCTCCTCCATCAATCTCAGCGTTTTACCTGTAGCTGCTATGGGCAGGGCTGGTTACAGACCTTTGCTTCACTGCTGTGGAGGTAAGACAATTGCCCAAATCACCTTCATCCATGCACATCTTCATTTCAACTTTGGCTAACATCCCGTTTATGCCTTTTTGTTGTCTGTGCAACACCTCAGTGTCAGGTACCCAGTCATCATTTTTTTTTTGCCCAAAAGGCTGTATGCTCACCACCATTACTTTGCACAGAAAGCCATCCCTTTCCTCCAACAGCATGTGGAAATCCATGAGACGGCAGGAGGGTGGGGGTACTGGCAGTGAGAAGGAGGAGTGTTGGGGTTCTGACGGGGAGGAGAAGGGTTGGCAGTGCTGGTGGTGAGGAAGAGGAGGAAATTCGGGGTTGCTTCAAGGTGGGCTTGCCATCTCTACACTACTGCCACTATCCAAGAGAGAGTTAAAAATGCTCCACTTTCCTTATGGCAGCTGGATCCCCCGCACTGAAGGCATAGCTGCAAGAGGAATACCTATGGCTAAAGACCGCCTGCCCTTCCACATCACACCATATATTCGGCAGGAGGAGTGTTAAGGTGCTGGCAGTGAGGGTAAGGAATTATTTTTGAGGAAGGCTTCAGGGAGGGAGGGGTGGAGGGTGGGACACACATTTCATCTTTCCCCAATACAAGGTGAAAAACCATGCGGGGATCTACTGCCACCATCCAAGAGGGAGCACAAAATACCCCACTCTGAAGATGCATGGCAAAGAAGCTCTTTCCTGATAGTGACTAAATTTACTGCACTGTAGGCATTGCTGAAAGGGGGAAACCCCAATGGGAAGAGGCTGGCCACTATGCCACAGGCTGCATTAGTTTGCTTTTTTCTAATACTGGGGATGACTTGGGTCCAGGTCGAAATCATGTTGGACCTGAACTTCGAAATGTATCCCTAGTGGTGGGGGTTGAACTCCTGGAACTTATTGCTGTCTTTTTCCTTGCTAGGCAGACTCATGCTCTCTATTTGCCATATAGACTATTGTCACCAAGACTGAAAGTGAGGGAAAGTCTCAATTTCGAGTTGTCATTAGAACAGGAATATAGGGGAAAGTTTCTAAATGTATACAATGTCACAATTGTCTAAAATGCAATTTTTCTCCCCCTTTCTGTTGTGTCTACATAACATAAAGGCCCCATTCACACACGAATCGGCCTGCGCGTACAGCTCCGTGCTGTGTGCGGGGCCGTACCAAGCAGCTGCCGGGAAGGACAGGTGCAGCGTGTGATAAGTACGCAGCCCCCGTCCTTCTCCATGGGGCTACGCAGCCATACGCCCCCCTACGCTGACCCGCCCTGCACGTCCGTAGGGGTGCGGGTGAGCATATTCATACGCCGCCAGAATGGATTCTGTATGCGTCCTGACCAGAAAACCCGCACCCCTACGGACCTGCAGTTGAGGGAGCGTAGGGGGGCGTACGGCCGCGTAGCCCCATAGAGAAGGACGGGGGCTGTGTACTAATCACACGCAGCACCTGTCCTTCCCGGGAGCTGCTGGAGTACGGCCCTGCACGCAGCACAGAGCTGTACGTGCAGGCCGATTCGTGTGTGAATGGGGCAAAAGTGAAGGAAAATCTCCCCGATGGGACACAGATGGCAAAAAAAAAACCAAAAAACTGTCAGAGGTTTTAGCCATTCTCATCTCTATCCAAATTGGAAAAAAACCAAAACATTTTGGCTTTAGAAATACTTTAATTAGAAAGCTAGAAAAAAGAAAGATCAGAAGAGCACCGTGTTACTTTGTTCTTTTACTGGTAGGGTACCATGTGATTGGCGGAGGGCTACGGTAGTTCCAATATTCAAAAAGGGGGCTAGATGCCAACCAGGGAACTATAGGCCGGTCAGTCTTACATCGGTAGTTTGTAAACTGTTAGAAGGTATAATTAGGGACTATTTGGTAAAATTTGTTAAGGATAAGGGCATAGTTAATGACAATCAGCACGGGTTCAGGTCAAGAAACGTTTGGACAATTTCTTGAGGGACCGTAATATCCAGGGATACCAGTATCCCTAAGAATGAGATGATGCGTGGACCTATATGGGTTGGACTTGATGGACGTATGTCTTTATTCAACCCCAAATACTATGTAACTTTCCACTGCCTATTGGTGCACATCTGGATATTTCACTTACTGGAACTAGAACTCCAAGATCTTTGTGTTGGAGTTCCAGAATATGTACACCCTGTGTGGTGAAGCAGG